>NC_084633.1:25850152-25977652 GCF_033978795.1 Nerophis ophidion | reverse complement strand
AACGGTATATATATATATATATATACATATATGTGTGTGTGTGTGTGTGTGTGTACATATTATATATTTGCATAAGGGATATATAATGAATAATAAATATAATTTGATAATTTTTTTTGATTGATTAATTGAAACTTTTATTAGTAGATTGCACAGTACAGTACATATTCTGTACAATTGACCACTAAACGGTAACACCGAATAAGTTTTTCAACTTGTTTAAATCGGGGTCCACGTTTATCAATTCATGGTAAATTATAGAGTGTGTGAAAGTTCGATTTCCACCATGTTTACTTGTGTGACGACTTTCTTAAAGTTTTGTAATCAATCAGAAATATCAAGGAGCTAAAATGCACCAGATATGGACAAGTGTGGTGAGTGTTTTGCATTTTCCCATCATGCTTTGTTAGGATTTAAATGAGTGTAATTTTGATTTTTTTTTTTTATGGTGCATTGTTGTTTTTATTATGCTCACAAAGTTCAATGAGCAGGTTGTGTTATGTGTGACCTTGTCTGTTGAAATTTTGTGTTTGTTTTTTTTGCACCATGTTAATGGAAGGTTGTTTGGGGTATGTTATATAAGTAAATGCTGTGCATGAATTTGAGCCAGAGTATAATTAAAGTTATTTGGCTAGATATACATCACTCACTGGGTGATAATAGAATGACTATATATAAATGTCTTTTTTTTTATTAAAGTAAATGCAATCCTTCTGTGGGCATGATTCTGTCAGGATTGTTTGTTGACGAACCCCATGATGCAGAGAAGGAGGCAGGCATTGAATGGGAAAACATTGTTTAATTAAAACTAAACAAGAACAAATAAAAAGCATGCACATTGGCGGAATAACAAACTAAGGGAGCTAGCACTGGAAGCTAGAAAACAAAAAGGAACTTTAGCATGGAAGCTAGTGGATAGCAAACAGAAAAACTGGACATAACTAATGGCTAACAAGAACAGCTTACCGCCACAACGACCAGGACAAAATGTAGCATGACAGGTAATAGCTGAAAATAATCACAGACACGACAAGAGCAACATATGGCAACGACAAGTCCGAATGACAATTCAATGATCCAGCAACTGACACAAGACAAAGCAGGTACAAATAGGAGCAGGCTGATTGGCAACAGGTGTGGCCAGGTGCCAATCAGCCGCAGCTGAGGAGGAACACAGCACTCAGAGAACAAGACAGGAAGATGACAAAATAAGAGCACTAGACAGGAACTAAAGACAGGATATACTAAACACAGAGGAAATAGACAAATGCAGAGGAAAAAACTAAAACATAGACAAACTGTCAGGGGAAAGCCTGACAGATTCCTTAGAAATCATGACGTGTCGCAGGCCAAATTGAAGACGTCGGCGGGCTGTAGTTCAGACATCTGATTTAATCAAAAACTGTTAACAATTCAATGTTTTTTCACCATTTTTGTACTTGTCGACCGTAATTCCACAAAAGACATCCTGGATGAAAACCAACGTTTCCCGTTCAACCTGATAGAGCTCGAGAGGTCCTGCAAAGAGGAATGGGTGAAATGTCCCAAATATAGGTGTGCCCATCTTGTGGCATCGTATTCAAAAAACAGTTGAGGCTGTGATTTCTGCCAAAGGTGCATCAACTAAGTATTGACCAAAGGGTCTGAATGTACCTGTTTTATTTAGCATTTTTTAATACAGTTGCTAAATGTTTTTTCAAACCCCGAGTCATATCAAAGACTATAAAAATGGGACCCTTTATCTCCCTGCTTGGCACTCAGCAACAGGGATTAAATGGGGGGTTAAATCACCAAAATTATTCCCGGGCGCGGCCACCGCTGCTGCTCACTGCTCCCCTCACTTCACAGGGGGTGGAACAAGGGGATGGGTCAAATGCAGAGCATAATTTCACCACACCTAGTGTGTGTGCGACAATCAGTAATAATTCAACTTTAACATTAAATAAATAAACAACTGTTTCGCATTGCTATTATTGGGTATTGTCTGTAGAATTTTGAGGACAAAAGTTTCATCTCATTCCATTTTGGAACAAGCCTGTAACTGAGCTAAATGTGGATAAAGTACCTTCTGGATGCACTGAAACTGTGCCAGTTTGCAGGAACTTTCCAGAAGTGCTAAATATAGACACAGAACCATAGCCGCAGAACAGTTTCAGTCTCGATAAATCCCATTGCGTGTGCTTAGTGATTATATTTGCTTCTGCTCTCAGTATTTCGGGCGTTCTCATAATCATCATACATTCTGCATATACATGAAGACACACGCATTTTGCTCATTTAAGAAACTCTGTGCACGAACATAGTAGTTCAGGTTTTAAAAGAGATCTTTGATCATAATGGGAAAATAACACAGATTTTTCACACACTTATTATTTTTTGTTTTTATTGAAGGCCACATTGTAAGTAAGCCACAAGTAGCTATGAATATATATAAATATAAACATATAACGGCATTTTTACACATCGTGCAAACTGCAAAGGCAGATGTTATTGATTATTATATTTTTCTACACAATGGAGGATAACTTGCCTTGAAATTTTAAGTCAAGATGAGAAGCAAATATTTAAGAGTTTATTTTTGATAACAAAAAAATGCTCAGAACATTAGATGAATATTAAAGTGTATGTATAACAAAAACATTAAAATAAAAAAATAAAAAATCACAGATTTGACAGGATATTGGGAAAAAGGGAAAACAACGACATAAACCGTTTAAATGTGAAATGAGGGGTTAATGTGATCTAGTTGAACTAGGTGCACTTAAAATAGAACACAGTTCTAAAAATAAAGTTTGGACATTTATTAACAAGTAAATGTTTAAAGCTTTTATTTAATGTCCACGTACCCGTGACCCCGAAAGGGAATAAGCGGTAGAAAATGGATGGATGGATGGATGGATGGGTACATTATACACGTCTTGAATTGTCAAGCAAAATCAAACAGTTTAAAAAAAAAATCTTTTTTTTTTTTAAATAAAAAACTGGTTGTTTTATGATGCTATCCTGTAGCCACGCCTTTTTGGGCGGGGCGACACCCAGCGGACAGCGAGTGGGCGGGGCTAATGCATCTTCAGGCGAACACATTCTCCCACATTCCTCGAACTCTTCGGACCAAAACACGGAAAACATGTAGAAAATGTCGGCGAAGTTGCTTATCTCCACACTACAAATGTCGCCTTCAAGGGAGCTGTCTTCGTAGAAGGTAACGTCACGTTGCTGTCTGTCTGGTTTTAACTAACACTCTCTTCTTCTGGTTCAGCGGGCGACGGCAGTGGCTGTGTCCGCCACAGAGTGACATAACATCGGCTAGGGAGCCCGAGGAGGGTCGGGGATTCTGGTGCCTTGTCTCCTGTGGCCTCTTTGCACATTTATCCCACTTTACACCGCTTTATAATTAAACTGCCTGGTTGTATGTCCTAATAATTAAAGATGTTCGTTTTAATGATGGCTCATATTCCCATGCATGCTGGGAATTAAATACATATTATGATTATTCATTGTTGAAAAAGTGTCTGTTTTATCAGCCTGATGTCAAAATGTGTGCTGCAGGATTATAATAATCAAACACTTGTATTGTTCTGTTACAGCAAGTTATGGATTCCCGTCTTCCATGTTTGATTGTTTTCATTCTGACTGGCCTTACCCCATCATGCCTTGGAGATGCCAATGGCATCCGTCGTCATGACTACTGCGTCCTTGGAGCTGGACCTGCAGGGCTGCAGATGGGGTACTTCCTCTCCAAGGCTAAACGAGACTACATTATCTTGGAGAGGAACTCTGGACCAGGCAGCTTCTTTCACAAGTAGGTGGTAGGGATGGGCGATATGGCCTTTTTTTAATATCTCGATATTTTCAGCCCATATCACAATACACCATATATATCTCGATATTTTGCCTTAGCCTTGAATTAACACTTTATACATGTAACCACACCAGTATGATGATTCTGTGTGTCTACTTTAAAACATTCTTGTTCATACTGCATTAATACATGCTCATTTTAAACTTTCATGCAGAGAGGGAAATCACAACTAAGTCAATTGACCAAAACTGTATTTATTAAACAGTTATTAAGCAGTGGCACAAACATTCATGTCATTTCAAAACAGAAAGTGCAAGATTGTCAGAGACATTTTAAAACAAGCTATTAGTGCAGTTTTGTGCATGATGTCAAAACAAAACTAAATTAAAGTTTATTTTTTGTACAGAACGCCACTACAATAGTTTAAAACAAATAAAGTGAACTTTTGTGCATGATGTCACACAAGATATTTCAATAAATGTCAAATAACAATGAGCTGCATAATAGGAAATCAAATTGCTATGTGGTAGGTTACTGCGGACATTATCTCCTTATGTTGTTCACTATTTTTTTCATACGGTGTTGATGTGGAAATGGTTGCTTCAGCATTTTGTTGGTGTGACACCGAATGAAGATGTTGACATGCAGAGTAAGCACTCTTCATTCTCTAGCGGGTGACTTTTCAAATTATGCTACATATTAGCAGTAATGCTACTTTTTGTAGCAACGCTTTTGCCCCACACTCGACAAATTACGGTTGTCTGTTCGACATAATCCCACTTGAAGCCAAACCACCGCCAGACGATGGACCCCCTGCTGTTTTTCTTGGGAATTAATTCTTCCATCATTTGTTACCAGATTCGCACCATCTCTCTCTCGTATCACCACTCGCATCACAGCTACCGTTACCCATGCTGCTACCTCTTTGTTCCTCGAGGGCGTATACGTATGTGGTGCGCTTGCTGTCTGTGAGAAGGAGAGACAAGAAAGAGTGAGAAGAGCCTGTAGTGTAATGCCCGCAGCTAAAAGCAACTGCGTGAGAATATCACAATATAGTCATTTTTTTTATATCGCACAGACAAAAACCTGTGATATACAGAGTATATCGATATATCGCCCAGCCCTACATCAAAGTCTATACCGCAGCCTCTTGCAATAACTACAGAACATAACAGGGGTGTCAAATGTACGAATGATGAGTTTGCCAAGTATAAAAAGAGGCTGCATTTTTTTTTCATTAAATAAACTGCTGTTTTAAATGTGTCCACTGGATGTCACAATAGCAATTCTGTTAGGTAAGCAAACGGGGGCAAGCAAGAGGTACACAGTAAAGGGTGACCGTGGCTCCTCCTCCTCGACCCACAGGAAATTTAAAACCTGCCGTTTTACGTCTTCTGCTTCGAACACATGGTCATTTGGCAACGTCGTTGCCCCAAAATTTCTGTGTCAGACCAGAGAAAAGAGAACTTAACCTTTTGAAAAGTTTTTGTTGAGTCAGCACTGGATTGATACGTGGACATAAAAATGAAATTTTTTGATACCTCGAAGAGTTTACATGTTGTGTTTTTTGTTCAATCCCAGAGTGTCTGTGACTTAAAGTTTAATCCTGGGTTTGTAGATACACTGAGACCAAGTCTTAGTTCATTGTGTTTTTGAAGCTGAGCCAATTTTCCTCAGAATTTTCAACAAACTTAAAATGTTTTGTCCAGAGGATTATTTGTGATTTGTACATTTTCATAATATGGTCATTCTATTTTTGGCCAAAGAAAACAACCTGAAGTTGTCTTTATTTTTAAGTTGTTATGCCATGATTTTACCACTTTGGAATAGATTTTCCTCCATGTGGCCCCTGAGCTAAAATGGGTTTGACACCCTTGGTATGTACAGTATCTCACAATATATTATTCGGCAAATAAAAGACAATAGAACGATAGAATTTGGCTGCTGAAGTATGCGGTTAACATATAGCACCCTTTCTTGTTTTATTACAATAATAAAAATATGGATCCGAACACCGTAGCGTCGATCATATATTGATACTATACTTGGTAATGTTACTGTCAGTATTTGTATCGATCCGCCCACCCCTGTTTGCATTTAAACGCTCTAGATTAGCGGTTAGCATTGCTTATTGTATCCTCCTATGGTGTAGTGCAGGGGTGTCAAATGCCGAATCAGGCCGGCTAACAGGTTTTATCCGGGCCACGGGATGAGTTTATTTAGTATAAAAATGAGTGGAAATCTTGGAATGAAAGAAACTGCTGTTCAATATTTGTCCACTAGATGTCGCAATAGCAATTCTTTGGAGCTTTGTAGATGATGCTACGTATGTAAAAAAAAATAAAAATAAACCACATGATGTTAGTGCACCAGTCGAGGAAAATGAGCAAACAACATAAATAACATCCTTTATTTTGATTTTGATATCATTTTTTTATCTTGATAGATTGAAAATGAACACCAATTTGACTGATGAACATTATCACATCATTTATTCCGAAAGTATAAATAACAACAAAAAAAGATATACTACTATTGACTGCAACTTGTAAGTATTCTATCTCCCTGTAATGTTTGTCTGATCTTGAATGGGATTGTGCTGAACATTTTTATTTTCCTGAAGGAATAAATAAAATACCATCTATCTAATCCATCTAGAAACACAACAATATTATGATTATTACATTTTCAGAATGGTATTTTTAAACAAAGAAAACAATCTGAAGTTGTCTTTATTTAGCATGTGTAACAATTCCTCGTCCTCCAGTGATAATAATACGTGCAACAAACCTTGTTTCTTTGCTGCTAAAATTATTTAGCCGCTAAGAGTGTAAAAAAAAATATTTTCGAATGAATCGCTATTTGTATTTTTAACGATTCTTAACCATTTAAAAAAAAAAAATCAAAAATCGATTAAAAAAATTGTTTATTTCTTATTTTTTTAACCTTGCCTGTCCAACCACTCTGCTGTACATATTTACTTTAGAAAAGAGAAATGATGGATAATTCTCTTGTTGCCGTATTTGTATTTGACTTTATTAAATGTTTGGGTAGGATTTTATTAAACAAAACCAGTTTTCTTTTGAATAATATAGAAATCTTGTCATAGCTGTTCATCTATTTCAGGGAGGAATGTAATCAGTCATAGAACTGGCATCTAATATTATTAAAAAAAGCATTGATTTTGAATCGAAAATCTTTTAAAATCAAGAACCAAATTGTTACCCCCAAGAATCGAATCGTGTGGTGCCCAAAGATTGACAGCTTTATTAGCTGCTACGTCGCCAGCAAGGGCGCTACATTACGTTCAAGACCTGCATGAAGTATGTCATCAACATGTATTGTCACAATACAACTCTACGGTCCATTGCATTGATATCATTGATATCGTACATTGTCTTAATGGCGCAACTTTAGCAGTTATAGAAAGTTCTTGTTGTGTTGAAGCTCACTCCCCCTGTGTGTGTTTGGCAAGTGTAGATATCCCAGACACAGGAAGCTCATCAGCATCAATAAGATCCACACCGGACGGCAGAACAGGGAGTTCAACCTCCGCCATGATTGGAACTCCTTGCTGAGCGACAAGCCGGATCTCCTGTTCCGGCGAGTGAGCCGGGAATTTTACCCGCCGGCTGATGCCTTTCCGCTCTACCTGGCCATGTTTGAGAGGGAGCTGGGACTGAGGGTCACATACGGCGTGGATATCGGAAGGATCAGGGCCGTAACGTCGTCGACGAGTAGGAGTTACGTGCTTACCGACCAACTTGGAAAGGACTACACTTGCGGGTGATTCCGTTATCCAGCTCCACCTCACGTGCACGTAAACATCATGTCACACAGTGCTCTGTGCCCCTCAGCGTTCTTCTGGTGGCGACCGGTCTTTGGGTTCCTCAGGAAGCAGAGTTTGTGGGTTCTGACTTGGTTGAGGGCTATGAATCCATCTCCATCGACCCAGAGGACTACACAGACCAGGCGGTGTTGATTCTGGGCAAAGGGAACTCTGCTTTTGAGACAGCGCAGAGCATCATGGGGAAAGCGAGCCGGGTCCACATGGTCAGTCGCAGTCCTGTTCGCCTGGCCTGGCAAACTCATTACGTTGGAGATCTCAGGTAGGACCACGGTCATTTGAATTTAAGTCTGTCATTTGAATTATTCCTATATGATTCCCATTATAAACTAGGATGTGACTTTATTTCAGTCGAGGTGTACCGGTCATACTTGCCAACCCTCCAGATTTTCCCGGGAGACTCACGAATTTCAGTGCCCCTCCCGAGAATCTCCCGGGGCAACCATTCTCCCGAATTTCTCCCGATTTCCATTCGGACATCAATTTTGGGGCGCACCTTAGAGGCACTGCCTTAGGCGTCCTCTACATCCTGTCGTCACGTCCGCTTTTCCTTTTCCTATATATACATATATATATGTATGTATGTATGTATGTATATATATATATATATATATGTGTGTATATATATTTGTATGGATATGGGCAGCACGGTGGTATAAGGGTTAGTGCGTCTGCCTCACAATATGAAGGTCCTGCAGTCCTAGGTTCAATCCCAGGCTCGGGATCTTTCTGTGTGGAGTTTGCATGTTCTGCTCGTGACTGCGTGGGTTCCCTCCGGGTACTCCGGCTTCCTCCCACCGCCAAAGACATGCACCTGGGGATAGGTTGATTGGTAACACTAAATTGGCCCTGGTGTGTAAATGTGAGTGTGAATGTTGTCTATCTGTGTTGGCCCTGCGATGAGGTAGCGACTTGTCCAGGGTGTATGCCGCGACCCCAAAAGGGACAAGCAGTATATAAATATATATATATATATATATATATATACAGTGGGGCAAAAAAGTATTTAGTCATCCACCGATTGTGCAAGTTCTCCCACTTAAAATGATGACAGAGGTCTGTAATTTTCATCATAGGTACACTTCAACTGTGAGAGACAGAATGTGAAAGAAAATCCAGGAATTCACATTGTAGGAATTTTAAAGAATTTATTTGTAAATTATGGTGGAAAAAAAGTATTTGGTCAACCATTCAAATCTGTCACTGATGGAAGGAAGTTTTGGCTCAAAATCTC
Source organism: Nerophis ophidion (assembly GCF_033978795.1). Taxonomy (NCBI): domain Eukaryota; kingdom Metazoa; phylum Chordata; class Actinopteri; order Syngnathiformes; family Syngnathidae; genus Nerophis; species Nerophis ophidion. Next base: position 25,968,769 of record NC_084633.1, on the reverse strand, counting down.
ACGATACATGGCCCCATTCATTCTTTCCTTAACACGGATCAATCGTCCTGTCCCCTTAGCAGAAAAACAGCCCCAAAGTATGATGTTTCCACCCTCATGCTTCACAGTAGGTGTGGTGTTCTTGGGATGCAACTCAGTATTCTTCTTCCTCCAAACATGACGAGTTGAGTTTATACCAAAATGTATTTGTTGAAAATATACTACCAGCTTGAGTCATGACAAACAATTACAGTATAATTTTACACATAGACAAAGAGTGTTTTTTTTTTTTTTTTTAAATAAACAGTTTTACATAGATTCTGGTCATATTGCAGCATAACTTGAACTTTTGTTTGTGTTTTCAGGGCTGTGAATAACGAGCTGATAGACACCTATCAGCTGAAGTCCCTTGATGGCTTGGTAGAAGCCAGCCTTGAGCGAATAGTGATCGTCCAACAAAAGGACCAAGGCAGGAAGAAGTCCAGCACAAAAGCTGGCAAAGAGGAGAAGGGACGATTGTATGTGACCATAAATAAGTATGTCCAACGGCAGTCCGAGAAGAACAGCTCGGATGTGACAGCGGAGGAGCTGCTTGGACATCACATCGACAACTTCTCTCTGCGCAAGCCCTATGACCGTGTGATTCGATGCCTTGGCTTCCGATTCAACTTCAGCGTATTTGACAGGTACAGCTTTTACTTTTAGCCGTGAAATCCATCAGATTTATTTTTTGTGTAAGAATACCTTAAAGCAGGGGCTCTTAACCTGGATTTTCCACGACAGAGGGGCCCGGCCGGGTCCTACTCAAATATTAACACTGAATTAGTCACCTTACTCTGAAATTGATCATCAATCAATCAAAGTTTATTTATATAGCACTTAATCACAAGTGTCTCAGAGGGCTGCACAAGCCACAACGATTTTAATCATATTTAAGAATTACATCTTACCTGCTTATACTTTGCAACCTTGTCAAGTGATATGAAAGCATGTGTTAATCACAAAGATTTTTAATATTTATTTAACACATAAACCTTAGGCTTAGGTCAGGCTGATTAGAAAAATTACACATAAAAACAGTAAAATTACACAGTACTTACCATGAATTGATTAACATGGACCCCGACTTACAAAAGTTGAAAAACTTATTGGGGTGTTACCATTTAGTGGTCAATTGTACGGAATATGTACTGTACAGTGCAATCTACTGATAAAAGTTTCAATCCATCAATCATCCATCAATCAATACTAAAATAAATAAATTTTTACTAAGTTATTAACAAATAATAATGATTTATACAGTATATTTCTTAACTAAACCTCAATAAAATTGAAGCGCAAATGGAAATATTGCTTTTGTGCTTAAAAAACTTCTCCGTGACTTTAGCTCCAGACTTCTTTGGTTTGATTGATATTGTTATTACTGCCACAAGTGTTAAAGTTAAAGTTAAAGTACCAATGATATGGTGTGGTGAAATTTGTCCTCTGCATTTGACCCATCCACTTGATCACCCCCTGGGAAGTGAGGGGAGCAGTGGGCAGCAGCGGTGCCACGACCGGGAATCATTTATGGTGATTTAACCCCCAATTCCAACCCTTGTTGCTGAGTGGTCACATTTTTATATAGTTTTTGGTATGACTCGGCCGGGGTTTGAACTCCCAACCTACCGATCTCAGGGCGGACACTCTAACCACTAGGCCAGTGGTTCTCAAATGGGGGTACGCGTACCCCTGGGGGTACTTCAAGATATGCCAAGGGGTACGTGAGATTTAGTAAAAATAGCAACAATTCAAAAATCCTTTATAAATATATTTATTGAATAATACTTGAAGAAAGTAAGAATGTAAGTTCATAAACTGTGAAAAGAAATGCAACAATGCAATATTCAGTGTTGACAGCTAGATTTTTTGTGGACATGTTTCCATAAATATTGATGTTAAAGATTATTTTTTTGTGAAGAAATGTTTGGAATTAAGTGAATGAATCCAGATGGATCTCTATTACAATCCCCAACTTTAAGTTGATGATTACTTCTATGTGTAAAAATCTTGATTTATAATTGAATCACTTGTTTATTTTTCAACAAGTTTTTTGTTATTTTTATATATATTTTTTCCAAATAGTTCAAGAAAGACCACTACAAATGAGCAATAGTTTGCACTATTATACAATTGAATAAATCAGAAACTGATGACATAGTGCTGTATTTGACTGCTTTATTTTTTTTTCCAACCAAAAATGCTTTGCTCTAATTAGGGGGTACTTGAATAAAAAATCTTTTCACAAGGGGTACATCACTGAAAAAAGGTTGAGAACCACTGCACTAGGCCACTGAGTGGGTGGTGGAAAAGGGTATCACAGCTAAGTACCTAACGGACCACAGCTGATAAACAAATATTTCTGTGCGGCCCTCTTGGGGGTGCTCGCAGCCCAACAATCCAACCATCCATCCATCCATTTTCGACCGCCTGTCCCCCCTGATGTCGTGGGGGGTCTCTGTTATTCAGAAACACTGCCTTAAAGGACCCATAGCGTCCAGAGGACCGAAATGTCAGCCACAATTTTCCATTTGGTATTTTTGGCTCCTGAAAATAAATCTGGCGGTCATTTCCCATAATATCAATGAGTTTTTGTGTAATGTGTAGATAACTGTACTCGGAACATCCCCCTTTCCATCGCCAGACTCAATATGTCGCCCCATCCTGGTCTGATGTCATTTACAGAACTGGAGAATGGAAAAATATTATTTCGATCACTTCAATGCATTTTTTGTCACCTTGAACCACGATTATTACAAAATATGAGCAAATATTTTTTTGAAGAATCGCCATTTCTGGACTTTCCTGCTCTACCACAGACACCATAGCCTGTGTGTCCTCATGCTCTTGAGAAAAACATTAGCAGAAGAAGACGCAAAATATAATACTAGCGTCGTACCTCCTTTTTCTCTAGTTTTTGAGCACCGCTTCTGCTCTTCTTTCTCCATTTTCCCGCAGGTTCCGACTCAGTCTTGCTCCCGTCAAGGATGCTCCTGATATTTGGGATCACATTTAATTTGAGTCTTTAACATTTTTTCTATCCAAACTCAGACCGAAACACTTCATCTTCAAAATCAGAATCATTAAAATGAGGGCTGTACATTACACTCCTCTCGCACAGTCCGCCTCAATCAATTAGAGTGGCGCGGTCCATACTTTCTTCATCATTTGGAAACGTACGCAGGCCGAGTCCTTTTATTACTTGTATAGCTACAGGCTGCAACAGTGCATCTGGCAGATATATTTGATCATTCCTTCAAAATAAAAAAATTACATGATTCGGGATGACGATGCTATCAACACAGAGAACTGGGCAATATGAAATTGCCATCAGTCTTCTGTAGGTGACGCCAGGAGGCTGATGCAGGCTCCGCCCACATTTTGTAGCTCAAAATGGGCGCTCTAAAATGTGCTGAAACTCAAGCCTAAAATCACTACTGTGCTTATTTTGTGGGATTTTACCTGAAGACATAATTTTTATGTCCAGAAATTTGAAATAAGTGCAGACATTGTCAGCGGAGTTAGTGCGTGTGCCTCACAATTCGAAGGTGCTGAGTTCGATCCTGGGCGTGGGATCTTTCTGTGTGGAGTTTGCATGTTCTTTTTTGACTGCATGGGTACTCCGGCTTTCTCCCACCTCCGAAGACATGCACCTGGGGATAGGTTGATTGGCAACACTAAATGGTCCCTAGTGTGTGAATGTGAGTGTGAATGTTGTCTGTCTATCTGTGTTGGCCCTGGGATGAGGTGGCGACTTATCCAGGGTGTACCCCGCCTTCCGCCTGAATGCAGCTGAGATAAGCTCCACCACCCCCGGCGATCCCAAAACAAGGGACAAGCGGTAGAAAAAGGATGGATGAATGGATTGTCAGCATTACTTTTGGTAGTAGTCATTGTGCCTGACGGTATATACTGTGAACATCGCTATGTGCACGTGGACACATTTAATCAAATTAATAGCCTAACTAAACAAAAATGCTTCATGGAAACACTCGATTTGGAATATTCTAACCCGATCACACAAGTTAGGATCAAAATTAAATTGCGATAGACGGGTGGTTTATGCCGATAGTTATTTGAATTGTAGCGCATGAATGCCATACACATCATCAGAGATTCGTGTTAAAATTATCTTTACTGTGCATGTTTTTGATGTCAGATGCACTTTGGGACTAAATGTAATAGTCTCAGAATGAAGCGATTGTCTTGCCTCTGTCTCCCCCTGTTCAACATGTACAGGAGGAACCTTATATACTGTTGACTTTGTTGATTTATAACCAGACTAATAAAAACACAAGTATGGTAAGGACTGTCAAGTGTTGATGTAACAATAAAAGAAGGGATCCAGTTGTCGAGATAACGAGTTGTTTTATTCACGACATTACAGCTTCTCCAAGTGCTAACTGCTAGTCTCAGACAACTTACACATATCGAAACATAAAAAAAGCACAGAGAAGCTCCTTTTCAAAAAGAGAGGTAAAACAAAAGTAGTAAACACAAGGAAAATGTATTAATAAATATTGTGATAAGGTCGGAAAAATCAGGAAGGCACAAATCCATGTTTGTATACAGTGGAATTCTGCTGCTTCTTCAGCACCCGCAGTGAGCGAACTCGTCCAAAAGATGGCGCCATGGCACACACAATACCAGACCTTTCCGTTTATGTTAGGTTCTGCGCATGTCAAAGTAAAGTATTCCGATTTAAGGTGTGATGCATGAAAATGCACGTCATAATCGGATCATTATTTTCCAGGGTCCACATACACAACAACATTCTAATCCGAATGGTAATAAGATTAAATAAATGTTGTCCATGTACACGTGGCTATTGTCAATATTAACTAATAAGTCAATTCACTTGTGTTGTTATGTCAAAAAAATATCCCCACCAGTTCTAGCTGCCCACCTAAGAGTGAGAATGCAAGAGGGAGGTTGCCAAGGGTAAACGCCTGGTACGAAGGTTCTGACACCCCTGGTTTGTTTGTAATTGGAGCTGCCGCTCACTCCAGAGACTACCGCTGGTCAGCTGGTGGTTTTGTCCATGGATTTCGCTACACAGGTAAACATTTGCCATTTGAGTCCTATTCAAAATGCTACTAATGCTTTATTTTTGCTACCTGTATGGTCTGACTGCAATTGTGGCATTTAATGACTACTGTTTGTGTCCTAGTGCGAGCTGTACATCGTGTGCTAGAACATCGTTACCATGGAGCACCGTGGACATCAACTCAGCTGTTGACAACGCAGCTGCTGTCTGCAGTACTGAAGCGGGTGGGCGAAGCCTCCGGGCCCTACCAGATGTTCGAGATGCTTGGTGACGTGATATTGTTGAGAGGGTAAGTTGTTTATTCTTTCTGCAAACATGTCTGATGGCCAATGTCAATGGTGTATTTGTGGGGCATGTCAAGTAGTCATCGACGAATCGTTCAAAACCAGCAAGTTTTTTTTTACTGATTCATCACTCACACCAGTGAATTAAGTAAATAAACCATGTCATTATTCCCTTGTTGGCGTTATTATAAATGTATTAGCCCCATAGAAACAGCAAACAATATGTTTCTGGCCTCAAACCAACTCTCCTTTCCACTTCCATGAATTGATTAACGTGGACCCCGACTTACACAAGTTGAAAAACTTATTCGGGTGTTACCATTTAGTGGTCAATTGTACGGAATATGTACTGAACTGTGCAATCTACTAATAAAAGTTTCAATCAATCAATCAATCAATATATCAATCAATCCTGCCCGAGCTAAATCACTGGCTCTGTCACAGTTTGGCGAGTGATTGATCTACGACTCACCGAATCCCAGATACTGAGTGAACTAACTACATATGAGTTGGGAAATAATGTTAGATGTAAATACAAACGGAATACAATGATTTGCAAATCTTTTTCAACCCATATTCAATTGAATGTACTACAAAAGAAAAGATATTTAATGTTCAAACTCATAAACTTTATTTTTTTTTTGCAAATAATAATTTACTTAGAATTTCATGGTTGCAACACGTGCCAAAGTAGTTGGGAAAGGGCATGTTCACCACTGTGTTACATCACCTTTTCTTTTAACAACACTCAATAAATGTTTGGGAATTGAGGAAACTAATTGTTGAAGCTTTGAAGGTGGAATTCTTTCTCATTCTTGTTTTAGGTAGAGCTTCAGTCGTTCAACAGTCCGGGGTCTCCGCTGTCGTATTTTACGCTTCATAATGCGCCACACATTTTCGATGGGAGACAGGTCTGGACTGCCGGCGGGCCAGGAAAGTACCGGCACTCTTTTTTTACGAAGCCACGTTGTTGTAACACATGCTGAATGTGGCTTGGCATTGTCTTGCTGAAATAAGCAGGGGCGTCCATGAAAAAGACGGCGCATAGATGGAAGCATATTTTGTTCCAAAACCTGTATGTACCTTTCAGCATTAATGGTGCCTTCACAGATGTGTAAGTTACCCATGCCTTGGGCACTAATGAACCCCCATACCATCACAGATGCTGGCTTTTGAACTTTGTGTCGATAACTGTCTGGATGGTTCGCTTCCCCTTTGGTCCGGATGACATGATGTCGAATATTTCCAAAAACAATTTGAAATGTGGACTCGTCAGACCACAGAACAGTTTTCCACTTTGCGTCAGTCCATCTTAGATGATATCAGACCTAGAGAAGCCGGTGGCATTTCTGGATGTTGTTGATAAATGGCTTTCGCTTTGCATAGATCCAGGCTAAAGACCAGAGGGGACAGAGCCTTTTCCGTTGCCGCCCCCTAAGCTCTGGAACAGCCTTCCCCTCCACATTAGGTCAGCCCAGAGCCTGGGGGTTTTCAAAACCCTTCTTAAGAACTAGCTCTTCTCGCTGGCCTTTGACCTGAGCTGAGTCTGCCCACTAGGCCACCATTTCCCCCCCCCACCCCCCCTTCGCTTTCATTTTATTTTTTTCTATTTGTGATTTTTATTTAAGCAATTTTTTTACTTTTTATTCGACCCCTTTTACCATATTGCTTTTTGCACTATTTTGTTCAGCTCATTCTTTGTTTATGCTCTTTGTTTGTTTTCTGTTTTTGTTGCTCTATGCTTTTTTTTTAACCTGTAAAGCACTTTGTCGTTGTAAACGTGCTATATAAATAAAATTGACTTGACTTGACATAGTAGAGCTTTAACTTCCACTTACAGATGTAGCGACAAACTGTATTTAGTGACAGTGGTTTTCTGAAGTGTTCCTGAGCCCATGTGGTGATGTCCTTTAGAAATTGATGTTGGTTTTTGATACAGTGCCATCAGAGGGATCGAAGGTCACGGTCATTCAATGTTGGTTTCCGGCCATGCCGCTTACGTGGAGTGATTTCTCCAGATTCTCTGAACCTTTTGATGATATTAAGGACCAGTTCTTAAACTGTTTGACTATTTGCTCACGCAGTTGTGGACAAAAGGGTGTACCTCGCCCCATCCTTACTTATGAAAGACTGAGCATTTTTTGGGAAGCTGTTTTTATACCCAATCATGGAACCCACCTGTTCCCAATTAGCCTGCACACCTGTGGGATGTTCCAAATAAGTGTTTGATGAGCATTCATTTAACTTTGTCAGTATTTATTTCCACCTTTCCCAACTTCTTTGTCACGTGTTGCTGGCAAGAAATTCTAAAGTTAATGATTATTTGCAAAAAAAATATTATTTATCAGTTTGAACATCAAATATGTTGTCTTTGTAGCATATTCAACTGAATATGGGTTTAAAAGGATTTTCAAATCATTGTATTCTGTTTATATTTACATCTAACAAAATTTCCCAACTCATTAGGAAACAGGGTTTGTACGAAGTGAACGACGGTTCCCACTACATCATTGATTGTCGCCGAATGCTCAAATAGTCCTTGGGGGCGGGACCTCAAGATGTCGGCGAGTCGGGAAGGAATCACTGAAAAATTCATCAATGTCTTTGTGAGCCTGTAGTACTCTGTTGCAGTGATGCGAACCCTGTATCGGTCAGTCGTGTTGAAAAAGAAGCTGAGTTGGGAGACAAAACATTTAATTTACGGGTCAATTTATGTTCCTACCCTCACCTATCTCATGATGACAAGACCACGGGTACAAGCGTTGGAAATTAGTTTTCATCGTCGGGTGGCGTGGCTTTAAAGATGGGGTGAGTTTAGGGCATGTCTGACCGGTAGGAGGCCACGGGGAAGACCAAGGACACTTGTGTCTCCCATCTGGTGTTATGTACGTGAAGAGTGGAAGGAGACGACACTACGAAGAAACTCAAGTTACCAGGTTTATTGTTACCTATGATGATTGTGTAGGACAGACCTGGGTAATTTAAGGCCCGGGGGCCAGATGTGGCTCGTTAAGCTTTTCAATCTGGCCCGCCGGACATTCCCAAATAATTTTTTTTAGATCTTTAAGATGGAAAGTGTAGCTGCCATTATGATGTGCAGTCATGTTTTCAAATGACCGTAAGTCTTGAACTATACTAAGTATTTCAATGGTTGGAATCTGCGCTTTTGCATGATATTCTAGTTACTATGGTAATCTAAGTCACCAAGCAGTGTGGGTGGAGGAGCGTTTCCCCAGAGTGTTTCCAGAGTGTCAGTCTGAAATGCAGGTGTCAGGGACATACGCGGATTTTCACAACAAAGTTCTAAAGCTTAGTGATATATCAGATGGATCAGATTGTAGGTGGGTTTATTTGTACCCTTCGCGCTCATATTTCGTTGTTTTGTTCCATTTTTGTTGCATTTTGCTTGATTGTAAAATATGTCGACAGAGAGTGGGTGTGACGTTCATATGTTGTCAATATTCAATGTTTTATCATTCATAGATAATATTGTAAATCCCACATTGTTTATTTTGATGGAAATTCTGGGTGTCTCATTCAGTAAAAAAAAAATTAAAATGTCATTCCTTTTTTTAAGGCGGTCTGTCATAATGTTTTTAACATTCATCCATCCATCCATTTACTACCGCTTGTCCCTCGGGGTCGCGGGGGGTGCTGGAGCCTATGTCAGCTGCTTTCGGGCAGAAGGTGGGATACACCTTGGACAAGTCGCCACCTCATCGCAGGGCCAACACAGATAGACAGACAACATTCAATTTGACGTTACTGGAGGTTTTGTATTAGTCTTCCTAAAAATAGATATACCGGCCCCCAGACACATTTTTTTTCTCTAAATTTGGCCCCTGAGTCAAAATAATTGCTCAGGCCTGGTGTAGTAGGTGTATGCTACTCTAGGTGCTGGTTGCAGGACTAAGTGTAAAATTAACCATGTAAATAATACAAGAGGATGTTTTACGTGCTTGATGGATGAATTCTTTGTCAGTCTAAGAGGGCGAGGCGTGAAGGATGTCCGGCGACAGGCGGGTGGTCGAGGGCAGGAGAGAAACGATAAGGTCAAGGATAAAGGGAGGCAGTCCAAAATCCGGATGGAGGTCGAGGTACAGAGCTCGAGCACACGGAACAATGCGGGTAGTGAAGTGAAGTGAATTATATTTTTCTAGCGCTTTTCTCTAGTGACTCAAAGCACTTTACAAAGTGAAACCCAATATCTAAGTTACATTTAAACCAGTGTGGGTGGCACTGGGAGCAGGTGGGTAAAGTGTCTTGCCCAAGGACACAACGGCAGTAACTAGGATGGCGGAAGTGGGAATCGAACCTGCAACCCCCAAGTTGCTGGCACGGCCACTCTACCAACCGAGCTATACCAGGTACTGCGAGGAAGACAAGGGACATGAGTAAAATAAAACAATAGGACACTGAGAACAAGGGCGAGGACAACAAGAGGGAAGCCAGAGACGTAATGCTTACTATTGAGAGTTAACAACGTTCCGGCGTAGGTTCCAAGGAGTGACTTGTCTTTATGCTGTCCTCCTGAATTCTCCAGGTGCGCTGCTTGCTGACAGTCTGCAGCTGCGGCGAAGCGTGGGCGTGAAGGGATTGGCGCGTACGGGGGCGTATCCTGGCATGCTGCCAGGCAGAGTGTTGCATCTTGCTGTGGGAGAATTGTGGGTTCGAAACCGCGCCACTTTATTATGTATAATATATTATGTATATTCTATTACGTATTATTATTATTGTCTATTGTGAGCGAACTATGGTGCTGAATTTCCCCCAGAGATCAATAAAGTTTTTTGTATTCTATTCTATTCTATCTATTATAGATCTCACTGCCAATATGTGGAGGAATTCCCACTTCAGGCCTTGCCTCAGTTCTCTTCACTCTCGGGCCACGAGGTGTCCGGACATGGACTGTTGGTTCTAGTGATGCAGTACGGGAAGAAGAAGATCGACTATCTGGGAGGAGGCCGGGCCGTAACCGATTGGACCAAAGCTTGGAAATCCAACTTTTTGCACCCAGTTTTGTACTACTACGACACGCTTCCTACTGGTGAGTGAGACTTGGGGTTTAAAGTAGCAAAATGTGTGCAGAAGTTGACTGAAACCATTGTATAATAGAGGAAGAGATGAAGCGTCGTCCCCACGGGTGGCCTTTGCCAAGGCCGAAGGCAATTCATCACATGGTTGAGGACTTCCTCACTGAGTGGGATGGTCCCATATCTCACATTCAGCCTTTGCGGCGATTCCTAGAACACTGTGTCCACACTGACCTCAGAGCCTTCTATGCAGGTAAAAACACCCTGGGGAGTCCAGTCCAGTTAACTGATTTGACCTTCAAGGATGTTTGTTAAAGGGGAACTACACTTTTTTTTGGAGTTTCATTATGAGAGACAGGAACAGACGTCTTTTTTAATCCGAATTTAAAAGTATGATTAATCTGATTTTAAGAATTATTCGTTTGACAGCAATAAATAAATGCAGTGTTTCCCATACGTTCATTTATTTATCACAAATACATTTGGACCGCCACAAACACATTATCATGGGACTGTGTGACTATAGCTTGTCATTCCACCTGTGTACAATAGATGGTATCACATTTCTGCTTATTAACACAGCTCTTCTGTACCCTGGTCTGCCAGAAATATTGATATTTAGATATCTATGTCAAGAGTATTCAGACCCCTCTTGATTCCGTTTTTCCAAACAGCGACTAGCAATAAATCTGGTAAGATTGTTTTATCTTATTTGATACTTTTGGGTACGTATCACTACTTTCAAGAGTTTCCCAACCACCCATCAAAAAGCCCTGAAAGGCAGTTCAGTCTTTGAGCGACAGAAGAGAGTTATTTTGTTTTACTTCTCGTTTTGTTAAAAATGTAACTTAGGTATTGGGTTTCACAATGTAAAGAGCTTTGAGTCACTAGAAAAAAGCGCTATATAAATATAATTCACTTCACAATATGTAATATGTACAATATACACACTGCATGTAGAGATGTCCGATAATATCGGACTGCCGATATTATTGGCCGATAAATGCTTTAAAACGTAATATCGGAAATTATCGGATAGGTTTCAAAAAGTAAAATTTCTGACTTTTTAAAACGCCGCTGTACGGAGTGGTACACGGACGTAGGGAGAAGTACAGAGCACCAATAAACCTTAAAGACACTGCCTTCGTGTGCCGGCCCAGCCACATAATATCTACGGCTTTTCACACACACAAGTGAAAGAAAGGCCTGCTTGGTCAACAGCCATACAGGTCACACTGAGGGTCGCCGTTTAAACAACTTCAACACTGTTACAAATATGCACCACACTGTGAACCCACACCAAACAAGAATGACAAACACATTTCGGGAGAACATCAGCACCGTAACACAACATAAAACACAACAAAACAAATACCCAGAACCCCTTGCATCACTAACTCTTCCGGGACGCTACAATATACCCTGCTACCCCCTGTACCCCCCCACCTCAACGCATCCCCCAACCCCTCCCCCACCTCCACCTCCTCATGCTCTCTTAGGGAGAGCATGTCCCAAACTCCAAGCTGCTGTTTTGAGGCATTTTACTAATAAATATGGCAGTGCCATGTTGGCATTCTTTTCCATAACTTGAGTTGATTTATTTCGGAAAACCTTGTTACATTGTTGTGACAGTCTCAAGCCGTCGTGCGGGTTCCAAGGAATGACTTTATGGCGAGCAGGGTTAGACTTCTTTATTTCAAAGAATAAATGTCTCTCGCCGGGTTGCTTTTCAGCCTTGCCGTCTGCTGCTCGCTCTTCCGCTCCAGCTTTTCAGCTGCGTGCGTCGTCGTTTTCCGTGTGCGGTTTTCCGCTCTCGCTCGGTATCCGCTTCTCTCTGGCTCTTACACTTCACTCCGCCTCTCCCCATGACATTTACGGCTGCCACCCTTTTATACAGTGCGGGAGGATAATTAAATTGTGCTCAGCTGGGCGATCCACGCACCTGATGATATTTGCGGCGTCGATCCCGACGTGCCCCGACTCGCTGCTTGCTCGCCGTCCACGCCTCCTCGTCGGACTGCCGGCCCCGCCTCTCCACAATTGTTTAATGCATCCAGCGGGGAATCACAACAAAATTAGGCATAATAATGTGTTAATTCCACGACTGTATATATCGGTATCGGTTGATATCGGGATTGGGAATTAAGAGTTAGATGATATCGTAATATCGGATATCGGCAAAAAAGCCTTTATCGGACATCTCTGACTGCAAGTATACAGTATATATATATATATATAATGTAGTAACATAGTGTACACCTTCATAACATTATGTAATATGTACAACAGGGGTCACCAACCTTTTTAAAAACCAAGAGCTACTTCTTGGGTACTGATTAATGCGAAGGGCTACCAGTTTGATACACACTTAAATAAATTGCCAGAAATAGCCAATTTGCTCAATTTACCTTTAATATATATATATATATATATATATATATATATTTATAAATGGGTATTTCTGTCTGTCATTCCGTCGTACATTTTTTTTTTCCTTTTTACGGAAGGTTTTTTGTAGTGAATAAATGATGAAAAAAACACTTGAACGGTTTAAAAGAGGAGAAAATATGAAAAAAAAAATTTTTTTTAAAACATAGTTTATCTTCAAATTCGACTCTTTAAAATTCAAAATTCATCTGAAAAAAATGAATAGAAAAACTAGCTAATTCGAATCTTTTTGAAAAAAATAAAAAAAGAATTTATGGAACATCATTAGTAATTTTTCCTGATTAAGATTAATTTTAGAATTTTGATGACATGTTTTAAATAGGTTAAAATACAATCTGCACTTTGTTAGAATATATAAGAAATTGGACCAAGCTATATTTCTAACAAAGACAAATCATTATTTCTTCTAGATTTTCCAGAACAAAAATTTTAAAAGAAATTCAAAAGACTTTGAAATAAGATTTAAATTTGATTCTACAAATTTTCTATATTTTCCAGAATATTTTTATTTTATTTTAATCATAATAAGTTTGAAGAAATATTTCAAAAATATTCTTTGTCGAAAAAAAAGAAGCTAAATTGAAGAATTAAATTAAAATATATTTATTATTCTTTACAATAATAATAAGAAAAATACTTGAACATTGATTTAAATTGTCAGGAAAGAAGAGGAAGGAATTTAAAAGGTAAAAAGGTATATGTGTTTAAAAATCCTAAAATAATGTTTAAGGTTGTATTTTTTCTCTAAAATTGTCTTTCTGTAAGTTATAAGAAGCAAAGTAAAATTAAAGCTGCAAGCAGCGTTGGTCGGGTCCGCCTTTGGCCGCTGCCAAGCCCTGGTCTAAGTCAGACCTACATAGAGGTCTTTGTTTCATGTCTCTACGACATTCCTAACATAAGTTACAAGCAGTTTTGTCTGGGTTTTTTCCTAGGGGGCGCTGGAGCACAATTTTGACTTTTTGGGTTTGGTTTTTTATTAGATGGCAATTCTCGCCAGTCCTGATGTGTGTGTAAAATTTGGTGAGTTTTGAAGCATGTTAAGGGGGTCAAATTACAGATCAGCGTTTCTGGATGTTGTTGATAAATGTCTTTTGCTTTGCATAGTAGAGCTTTATTTTGCACTTTGAAGCATTTTAAGGGGGTCAAATTACAGCTCAAAGAGGCAAAAATGACATTTTTTAGGAAACTTTGCGCAGGGGTTCTTTGAAGGCGCGTAAAATGAAAACCGGAGCAGTAATCAAAACTTTGTTGGATAGTTTTAATCAAAAGGGTTCAATCCCTCTCCTGTGCGAGTTTGAAGCCGAAACGACAAACACACTCGGGGGAGTTTACGTTTGAAAAAGGTGACGGGTTTTTACAAAACTTTTATTTTGAAGGGGTAATTTTTAACTTCCTGTTGATTTTTGCCGTAGGTTGTCAATTATCTAAATGTAGGTCTAAGTGAGACCTACATAGAAGTTTTTGTTTCATGTCTTTCCGGCATTCCCACCGGAAGTTACAAGCAGTTTTGTCTGTGTTTTCTTCCTCGAACCAGTTTTTGCTGTGTTTTGATCAAAAATTGCGCAAGAGCGCAATTTTAATTTTTTTTTTTTTTTTCATTAAATCGCAATTTCTGCCAGTCCTGATGTGTGTGCCAGGTTTGGTGAGTTTTGAAGCATTTTAAGGGGGTCAAATTTCAGCTCAAAGAGGCAAAAATTGAATTTTTTGCGAAAATTTTGTTTTGAAGGGGTTTTTTCCAACTTCTTGTTGATTTTTGCCCCAGAGGGTAGAATTATGAACTGTAGGTCTAAGTTAGACCTACGTGACAGTTTTTGTTTAATGTCTGTACGACATTCCTAATGGAAGTTACAAGCAGTCTGTTTTTCTTTCCTTCCTAGGGGGCGCTAGCGCGCAATTTTGATTTTTCTGGTTTGGCTGCCTAATAAGTTGGGAAGGCATGCCAGACCGATGTGTGTGTCAAATTTGGTGAGTTTTGAAGCATGTTAAGGGGGTCAAATTACAGCGCATAGGTGCGGAATAATAATAAAACGCACCAGTTTCAATAGGGTCTGCGGACCCTAAAAATAAATGAATTTATTTAAACAAGTGAAGACCAAGTTTTTAAAATATTTTCTTGGATTTTCAATTTCTATTTGAGTTTTTTCTCTCTTAGAATTAAAAATGCCGTGCAAAGCGAGACCAGCTTGCTAGTAAATAAATAGAATTTAAAAAATAGAGGCAGCTCACTGGTAAGTGCTGCTACTTGAGCTATTTTATAGAACAGACCAGCGGGCGACTCATCTGGTCCTTACGGGCTACCTGGTGCCCGCGGGCACCACGTTGGTGACCCCTGATGTACAATAATTACCGTATGTTGGTCCGAAGCATGCTGGTGTGTTACTATGGTCGAAAAAGATTTCCTCAGTGTTCACTCTTCCAATAACAATGTTACTACAGTTTGGTTATTATACAAGTTACAGAATGTAAATTAAGTATTCTTGAGGGTTTGTGAATGCATTTTTAAAGTGATTTAGAGGTAGAACTAATTCCTCATGTCTGCTGCATTGCTAGTCACCATTACGAACAAGACTATTTTTACATGTTAGAATGCAAAAAAACCCCCAAAACTTTCATCTTCTTGTCTCTCATATTGTGAATGATTGTCAAAATTCCAGAAAAAAAAATGCAGTTCCCCTTTAAATGACTGTTTTTCCCCCCAAATTTAGAATCATGTTTCCGCTTGTCCCTCACACACCGGAAGCCGCCGCTGTTTTGTCGCCAAGGATACTTGAAGCAGCAAGGTATGGTTGATAGCAAACTGCAGCACTTTCCTCCCACTACGCCTGGAGAGCAGCGTACGGACACAGCTGGAGCTGACGCTGCGTTCCCAAACTACCTGGCACAAGCCGGAGCCGCCATGTCGTCAGGAATAAAACTTGACTTATGATTGTGTTTAGTACAACAGTGTTTATACGTGTGACACCATCTAGGTCTCTATACCTCCAGCACGTAGAAATCCAGACAAATCATTAAGATCACTGGTTGCTCACCAACTGATCCTTCATTTTGTCGCCAAAGCTTTAGATGTTAGCCACTGGATCTGCCAAAGAATCAATGATTGCCCTCGCTTTAGTTTTGTATTTGTTGCACAGTGGGGCAATGCAATAGAGTATTGTGAAATATGGCTGAAAACAGCAAAGAAGCTAAAGAAGAGCTTTATCATGTTACCGAGCGAGTATACAGAATGGTCCTGTATTTAGAAGCAAAGGTACAGTAAGTCTGAGTTCCGTTGTGCCTCTCACATTTAAGGCGTGATTAAAGAATACACTACCGAACTGATAAGTCTAAAACAGAAAAATATGATACCGCTGCGGTGTCCAAACTATGGCCCGCGATCCAAATGTGGCCCGTCAACATCTTCAATCCGGCCCGCGACACGCCCTGACTTTGATAAGGAATCTCAACCGCAGGGAGATTGCGTTCATTTTAATGGTCTGACCATTTTAATGCTGACATATTTTCGTCATCCATTACACACATAAGTACTTCAGTTCCTCCATCCATCCGTTTTCTACCGCTTGTCCCTTTCGGGGTCGCGGGGAGTGCTGGAGCCTATCTCAGCTGCATTCAGGTGGAAGGCGGGGTACACCCTGGATGAGTCGACACCTCATTACTGGGCCAATACAGATAGACAGACAACATTCACACTCATATTCACACACTAGGGACCATTTAGTGTTACCAATCAACCTATCCCCAGGTGCATGTCTTTGGAAGTGGGAGGAAGCCAGAGTACCCGGAGGGAACACACAAAAGTCACAGGGAGAACATGCAAACTCCAAACAGAAAGACCCCGAGCCGAGGATCGAACGCAGGACCTTCCTATTGTTGTTGTTGTTGGTTTATACTTGTATAGCGCTTTTCTACCTTCAAGGTACTCAAAGCGCTTTGACACTATTACCACGTTTTTCTATGAGGCACATACACTGTTTCACCGTGACCTTTAATTATGCTCTCAATGACCCAATGCAAAAAAACCTTTCCTCGTAATGGTGCCCAAAAAAAAAATCGGACGAACACAAAATGTCAGCACACATACGACCTTTTCACTGAACTTAGTGGATTTTATTTAAAAAAAAAAAAAAAAGTTCCATGGGCCATGAAAAAAATCTAAATTGCACCCATTTAAATCCATTACAAAGCCTGATGGGGGGAAAAAAGCAAAACACTCTTCCACTCTTATCCATGTTTGGTGTATTTTAGCTAGTTGTTATTTCTGATGGATTACGAAGGTCACAGAAGTAAACAAGGTAGCAGTCTAACTTTCACATACCGTATTTCCTTGAATTGCCGCCGGGGCGCTAATTAATTTAAAACCTTTTCTCACTTCTGCGCCTACCAAAGGCGTGCGGTAAAAGTAAGCATGTGCTAATTATTTTAAAACCTCTTCTCAGTCCGGCACTTACCAAAGGTATGCAGTAAAAATTTGAGTATGATGTAAGCTTGGACCTTGAATCCTACTGAATAGCTGTTAATCTTCTTCCCTTTATGCAATTTCAAATTACCGGTATTGAAATCAGCCTCCTCAATTTTGAAAATGATGACAGAGGAAGAGTTTGACCAGGCGGTAATACTAAGCATGCGCTAATTATTTTGGGATGCCAGTTTGACCCGGCAGTAATTCAAGGTAGGCGCATACTATATGCCCTGCGGCAATTCAAGGAAATACGGTACTCATATTTTTTAATTATATTCAATGTTAATTATACATCCATTATATTAATATAGTGTGTACACATATGTATAGGCTATCATTTATATCTATATAAACATACATACATATACATGTATGTATGTACTGTATATATGTATTATACATATATGTGTATGTATATTTGTATGTATGTGTATATATGTACACATATATGTAAATATATATATATATATATATATATATATATATATATATATATATATATATATATATATATATATATATGTAACAATAATAATAATAATAATGGATTAGATTTATATCGCGCTTTTCTATTGTTATATACTCAAAGCGCTCACAGAGAAGTGGGAACCCATCACTCATTCACGCCTCGTATAGCCACAGCTGCCCTGGGGCGGACTGACGGAAGCGTGGCTGCCAGTTTGCGGATACGGCCCCTCCGACCACCACCAATAATTCATTCATCATTCATTCACCGGTGTGAGCGGCACCGGGGGCAAAGGGTGAAGTGTCCTGCCCAAGGACACAACGGCAGCGACTTTGATGTCCATAGGTGGGAAGCCAACCTGCAACCCTCAGGTTTCTGGCACGGCCGCTCTACCCACTACGCCATGCCACCCCCGTACACACATATATACATATATATGTATACACATATATATATATATACACATATATATGTATACACACGTACATACAAATATATGTATATATACACATATATACATGTACACGTATATATGCACGTGTTTATATACATATATATACACACATACATATATATATATACATATATGTATACACACAGACATATACATATGTATATATATATATATATATATACATACATATACATATGTATATATATACACATATACATATGTATATATATGTGTATATATATATACATACACATATGTATATATATATATACATATACATATGTATATATACATACATATGTATATGTATATATACATATGTATATATATACATATGTATATGTATATAAATACGTATGTATATGTATATATATATATATATATATATATATATATATATATATATATATATATATATATTTCCTTGAATTGCCGGAGGGCATATTGTATGCGCCTGCCTTGAATTACTGCCGGGTCCAACTCGCTTCGCAAAATAATTAGCGCATGCTTAGTATTACCGCCTGGTCAAACTCGTGACGTCACGAGTGACACTTCCCCTATCATCATTTTCAAAATGGAGGAGGCTGATTTCAATACCGGTAATTTGAAATCGCATAAAGCGAAGAAGATTAAGAGCTTTTCAGTCCGATTTAAGGTCCAAGCTTACATCCACTCAAATTTTTACTGCATGCCTTTGGTAAGCACAGGAGTGAGAAGAGGTTTTAAATTAATTAGCGCCCCGGCGGCAATTCAAGGAAATACGGTATATGTATATATACACACATACAAACACATATATCTGTATATACACGTGTCTATATACGTATATATACATATCAATATGTATATATACATATATATGTATACACACATATACATACATATGTATGTATACACATATATATACATGTATATGTATATATACACATATGTATATATGCAGTTGTACTTATACATATATACACACATATATACATATATATGTAGACACACATATATATGTATATACACATGTGTATATACATATATACTGTATATATATAAACACATATATATGCATATATGTATATATTTCAATCAATCAATCAATGTTTACTTATATAGCCCTAAATCACTAGAGTCTCAAAGGGCTGCACAAACCACCACGACATCCTCGGTAGGAAAACTCACACCCAGTGGGACATTGGTGACAATAATGACCCAGTGGGACGTCGGTGACAATGATGACTATGAGAACCTTAGAGAGGAGGAAAGCAATGGATGTCGAGCGGATCTAACATGATACTGTGAAAGTTCAATCCACAATGGATACAACACAGTCGCGAGAGTCCAGTCCAAAGAGGATCCAAGACACAGCAGCGAGAGTCCCGTTCACAGCGGAGCCAGCAAGAAACCATCCCAAGCGTAGGCGGACCAGCAGCGCAGAGATGTCCCCAGCCGATACACAGGCGAGCAGTACATGGCCACCGGATCGGACCGGACCCCCTCCACACGGGAGAGTGGGACATAGAAGAAAAAGAAAAGAAACGGCAGATCAACTGGTCTAAAAAGGGAGTCTATTTAAAGGCTAGAGTATACAAATGAGTTTTAAGGTGAGACTTAAATGCTTCTACTGAGGTGGCATCGCGAACTGTTACCGGGAGGGCATTCCAGAGTACTGGAGCCCGAACGGAAAATGCTCTATAGCCCGCAGACTTTTTTTGGGCTTTGGGAATCACTAATAAGCCGGAGTCCTTTGAACGCAGATTTATTGCCGGGACATATGGTACAATACAATCGGCAAGATAAGATGGAGCTAGACCGTGTAGTATTTTATACGTAAGTAGTAAAACCTTAAAGTCACATCTTAAGTGCACAGGAAGCCAGTGCAGGAGCCAGTACAGGCGTAATGTGATCAAACTTTCTTGTTCTTGTCAAAAGTCTAGCAGCCGCATTTTGTACCAACTGTAATCTTTTAATGCTAGACATGGGGAGACCCGAAAATAATACGTTACAGTAGTCGAGGCGAGACGTAACAAACGCATGGATAATGATCTCAGCGTCTTTAGTGGACAGAATGGAGCGAATTTTAGCGATATTACGGAGATGAAAGAAGGCCGTTTTAGTAACGCTTTTAATGTGTGCCTCAAAGGAGAGAGTTGGGTCGAAGATAATACCCAGATTCTTTACCGTGTCGCCTTGTTTAATTGTTTGGTTGTCAAATGTTAGAGTTGTATTATTAAATAGAGTTCGGTGTCTAGCAGGACCGATAATCAGCATTTCCGTTTTTTTGGCGTTGAGTTGCAAAAAGTTAGCGGACATCCATTGTTTAATTTCATTAAGACACGCCTCCAGCTGACTACAATCCGGCATGTTGGTCAGCTTTAGGGGCATGTAGAGTTGGGTGTCATCAGCATAACAGTGAAAGCTAATACCGTATTTGTGTATGATGTCACCTAGCGGCAGCATGTAGATGCTGAAGAGTGCAGGGCCAAGGACCGAACCCTGGGGAACTCCACACGTTACCTTAACGTAGTCCGAGGTCACATTGTTATGGGAGACACACTGCATCCTATCAGTAAGATAAGAGTTAAACCAAGACAGGGCTAAGTCTGACATACCAATTCGTGTTTTGATACGTTCTAATAAAATATTATGATCGACGGTATCGAAAGCAGCGCTAAGATCGAGGAGCAGCAACATAGATGACGCATCAGAGTCCATCGTTAGCAATAGATCATTAGTCATTTTTGCGAGGGCTGTCTCCGTGGAGTGATTTGCCCTGAAACCGGATTGAAAGGTTTCACATAGATTGTTAGACGCTAAGTGTTCATTTAACTGCTCCGCAACAATTTTTTCAAGGATTTTTGAAATAAAGGGAAGGTGAGATACCGGTCGGTAATTTACCATGAGGTCAGGATCGAGGTTAGGTCTTTTAAGAAGAGGATGAATAACCGCTTTTTTGAATGCTAGGGGAACAGTGCCCGAGGAGAGTGATAAGTTTATAATATTTAGCACTGATGGACCTAATAATACAAAAAGCTCCTTGATCAGTTTCCCAGGAAGAGGGTCAAGTAAACATGTTGTCTGTTTTATTCCATTTACACGTTGTAACAATTCCTCTAATGTTATTTCCTCAAAACGAGAGAAAGTATTTTGGAGGGCAGTATCCGCCGTATATACAATCGTGTCAGTGTTAATAGAACCCCGTTGTAGCTGGGACGCATTGTCTTTAATCTCCTTTCTAATGACTTCAATTTTCTTACTAAAGAATATATATTTGTGTATATATATGTATGTACAGTATGTATGTATATATATATATATATATATATATATATATTTACAAACCCTGTTTCCATATGAGTTGGGAAATTGTGTTAAATGTAAATATTAACGTAATACAAGGATTTGCAAATCCTTTTCAACCCATATTCAATTGAATATGCTACAAATTTTTTGCAAATAATCATTAATTTTAGAATTTGATGCCACCAACACGTGACAAAGAAGTTGGGAAAGGTGGCAATAAATACTGATAAAGTTGAGTAATGCTCATCAAACACTTATTTGGAACAACGCACAGGTGTGCAGGCTAATTGGGAACAGGTGGGTGCCATGATTGGGTATAAAAGCAGCTTCCATGAAATGCTAAGTAATTCACAAACAAGGATGGGGCGAGTGTCACCAATTTGTAAGCAAATTGTCGAACAGTTTTAGAAGAACATTTTTCAACGAGCTATTGCAAGGAATTTAGGGATTTCACCATCTACGGCCCGTAAAATCATCAAGAGGTTCAGAGAATCTGGAGAAATCACTGCATGTAAGCGATATTACGGACCTTTGATCCCTCTGGCGGCACTGCATGAAAAACCGACATCAGTGTGTAAAGGATATCACCACATGGGCTCAGGAACACTTCATAAAACCACTGTCAGTAACTACAGTTGTTCGCTACATCTGCAAGTGCAAGTTAAAACTCTACTATGCAAAGCTAAACCAGTTATCAACAACACCCAGGAACGCCGCCGGCTTCGCTGGGCCCGATCTCATCTAAGATGGACTGATGCAAAGTGGAAAAGTGTTCTGTGGTCTGACGAGTCTACATTTGAAATCATATTTGGAAACTGTGGACGTGGTGTCCTCCGGAACAAAGAGGAAAATAACCATCCGGATTGTTATAGGTGCAAAGTTGAGAAGCCAGCATCTGTGATGGTATGGGGATGTATTCGTGCTCAAGGCATGGGTAACTTACATATCTGTGAAGGCACCATTAATGGTGAATGGTCCATATAGGTTTTGGACCAACATATGTTGTCATCCAAGCAATGGTATCATGGACGCCCCTATTTATTTCTGCAAGACAATGCCAAGCTATGTGTTACAACAGCGTTGTTTCGTAAAAAAAAAAGACTGCGGGTACTTTCCTGGCCCGCCTGCAGTCCAGACCTGTCTCCCATCGAAAATGTGTGGCACATTATGAAGCTTAAAATACGACAGCGGAGACCCCGGACTGTTGAACAACTGAAGCTCTACATAAAACAAGACTGGGAAAGAATTCCACTTTCAAAGCTTTAACAATTAGTTTCCTCAGTTCCCAAACATTTATTGAATGTTTTTAAAAGAAAAGGTGATGTAACACTGTGGTGAACATGCCCTTTCCCAACTACTTTGGCATTTGTTGCAGCCATGAAATTATAAGTTAATTATTATTTGCATAAAAAAAAAACTAAGTTTATGAGTTCGAACATCAAATATCTTGTCTTTGTAGTGCATTCAATTGAATATGGGTTGAAAAGGATTTGCAAATCATTCCGTTTATTTTTTATATCTACACAATTTCCCAACTCATATGGAAATGGGGTTTATATATACAGTATATATGAATATGCAGTTTCATTTTTCACCTCGACCAAATTTTTGAGCCCAATGCGACACTCACGTCCAAAAGTTTGGACCCCCCACACCCCTGTGATATAGTTTTGTTTGCTCACCTACATGGATCAATTAACCAAACCCCTCTCCTTAATGCTTCTGTCATACGGATCCTCACAGGAATGAGGCAAAAGCTAACCCACACCCACTTTATATGTCCTTTCTTCAACTGAATATGGGTGCCCACTGTCTCTCATTACAGTGATAATTACAATTAGTTTGTAAAATGTCAACGCCTCAGCTTGGCGGCAGCTAGCTGGCTATTTATCTGTTTTAGCTTCTGGTGTTTGAACAGTTTTAAAAAAATATATAAGGAACAACAACAAATATTTTCCAAACGGGTAGTATAATAAAATGTTTCACATAAATAAAAAAGGCACAACTGGGTTTGGATCTGCCAACAAGGTCTCGGTTATTTCTATTTCGAAAGTTGTCAGCCCTTTACCGAGAACAGATGGAAACCTTGTCTTTTGCAAATATGTGTTCCTTGCAAAACCTGTACCCATGTTCCCTTTAGTACTACAGGAATCAACATCATTAAACGCATTGTTGGTGGTGACGGGAACTGTGTCAAGTTCTTCTTCACTTGAGGTCAGTTCACAGAATAAAAAATTGCATAATACGTTAAAGGGGAATTTTGCTTATCATTCACAATGTCTATCTATGACTAAAACACGTTTTTCTTTTTTTATTTGAGTCAAAGTTAAAGTACCGTGATTGTCAGACACACACTAGGTGTGGCATGTGTTCTAATTCGTAAAATATAGAATATACAAGGTGGCTAATGTAGATAAGGGCAATACTATACTGTGGCCATAATACCCTCTAAAACAAACCTGGGCAAATTAAAGCCCGGGGGCCCCATGCGGCCCGTTAAGCTTTTTAATCTGGCCCGCCGGACATTCCCGAATAATTATTTTAGATCTTTAAGATGGAAAGTGTAGCTTCCATTATGATGTGTAGTGATGTTTTCTAATGACCGTTAGTGTTGAACGATACAAAGTATTTCAACGGTTGGAATCTGCCCTTTTGCGTGATATACTAGTAACTATGGTAATCAATGTATGGTAATCTAATTAGTTGCTATGGTAATCTAAGTCACAGCAGCTCGGACAAAGCACCAAGCAGTGTGGGCGTGGATTGTTTCCACAGATTGTTTCCAGAGCCAGCCTGAAATGCGGGTTTTAGGGACAGACGCAGAAGGAGATTTTTACAACAAAGTTGTAAAGCTTAGTGATAAATCAGATGTATCAGATTGTAGGTGGGTTTATTTGTTTACCCTTTGCATTCATATTTTGCTGTGTTTTTTGCATTTTGCTTGATTGTAAAATATGTCGATGAGAGGGGACGCGACGTTCATATGTTGTCAATATTCAGTATTTTATCGTTCCTAGTTAATATTGTAAAACCCACATTCTTTATTTTAATGTACACTCTGCGTGTCTCATTCGGTAAACACATTTAAAATTCCATTCCATTTTTTAAGGCGGTCTGTCATTACGTTTTTAGCATCAGACATTATTGTAAGGTTTTGTAATCGTGTTCCTAAAAATAGATATACAGGCCCAACAGACACATTTTTTTTTCTCTAAATTTGGCCGCCGGATCAAAAAAATTGCCCAGGCCTGATCTAAAATGTAGCCATAATAGGTGAAGTGAATTATATTTATATAGCAATTTTCTCTAGTGACTCAAAGCGCTTTACATA
Source organism: Nerophis ophidion (assembly GCF_033978795.1). Lineage (NCBI taxonomy): Eukaryota > Metazoa > Chordata > Actinopteri > Syngnathiformes > Syngnathidae > Nerophis > Nerophis ophidion. Next base: position 25,943,941 of record NC_084633.1, on the reverse strand, counting down.
GTGAAACCCAATATCTAAGTTACATTTAAACCAGTGTGGGTGGCACTGGGAGCAGGTGGGTAAAGTGTCTTGCCCAAGGACACGACGGCAGTGACTAGGATGGCGGAAGCGGGAATCGAACCTGCAACCCTAAAGTTGCTGGCATGGCCACTCTACCAACCGAGCTATAATACCCTTGAAAAACATCTAAAACTGCCGGCAATACTCATTTACATGTCTTGATTAGTCTTATTGTTATAATAGACAAACCTTTTTTAGCCGTGCCGTGATCACAGAGCGCTAACTGGCTTATGCTGCTATATTGAACCGGCCTTTATCGTCCTCTACAAGCTGTCGTCAAATCCGTGTTCCCTCCCTACTAACAGCGTACCAGTCTTATATCACATTGAGTCATTTACACACACACACACGAGTAAATGCAAGGCATACTTGGTCAACAGCCATACAGGTCACACTGAGGGTGGCCGTATAAACAACTTTAACACAGTTACAAATATGCCCCACACAAATATAATTCACTTCACTGTGAACCCATACCAAACAAGAATGACAAACACATTTCGGGAGGATATCCGCACCGTAAGACAACATAAACCTACTCAGTGGCCTAATGGTTAGAATGTCCTCCCTGAGATCGGTAAGTTGTGAGTTCAAACCCCGGCCGAGTCATACAAAAGACTATAAAAATGGGACCCATTACCTCCCTTCTTGGCACTCAGCATCAAGGGTTGGAATTGGGGGTTAAATTACCAAAAGTTATTACCGGACGCGGCACCCCTGCTGCCCACTGCCCCCTCACCTCTCAGGGGATGATCAAGGGGAGGGGTCAAATGCAGAGGACAGATTTCACCACAACTAGTGTGTATGTGACAATCATTGGTACTTTAACTTTAAACACAACAGAAAAAATACCCAGAACCCCTTACAGCACTAACTCTTCCGGGGTGCGACAATATACACCCCCGCTACCACCAGACCCAGCCCCCCCACACACACACCTCAAGGTGGTCAGCACGCCAAGGCTGGGACTAGGTGAAAATTTGCCAAAGATACTTAAACTTGCCTTTGTTAAACCTTGGCGAGAATGAGGACTCAGGTGCAGAAGGGGGACAATTGACACAGGCTTTATTAACAGTTTTCTTTGAAATCTCTTCGAACAGAGTGATTAAAGCAAAGCGGCTATACAATCTATGATAACCAAAGACATATAGGCAAAACAAAACAGAAAATCACTCCATGGGGAGGAAAAAGGCAATAGCAAAATTACACACAAATCTAACAACAAAAGAACAACAATCTATGATTTGCAAAAAAAAGGTAAATCACTCACGCAGAGGAGACAAGACACTTAACAGAAAGTGCGCTATGAAAAGCTGAGATAACTACAAACTAAAGCGCTCCAAGAGGAGGGGAAAAAAAGAAGGCAAAGCACTGAAATTAGACACAAAATTCTTGACCAAAAACTTTAGCAAACAAAATCACTCTTTCTCAGAGGAAACAAAGAAATCAATAAATAAGGCAAGGCAATACTTAGCAAAACTTGGTTCAAGGTTGTGGACAAGGCTGGATGCACGTAGCGAGACAATATACTCTGGCACAAGAGAAGACAAGACAAGACAAGACAAGAGGAAGACCAGACATTTATACACATGAGGGAGGGTGACACAGGTGGGCACAATTAGGCAATCAGGAGAGACATCAGACCAGTGAAACAGGAGGAAGGGCAAGTGACCTGAAACAAGAGGGAGAGTTATCCTTTCAAAATAAAACAGGAAATGACAAGACAACATGAAACCAGACAAAACCCAGACAATACTTCACCCAGGTGTGACAGCTTTATATATAATATATTTATTTAAATAAAGCATTTTTTCTCCTCTGTTGACAGCAGTGTTGGCGCTAGGAAATTTCAAAATGGGGTCCTAGGGACCCCATCAAGTCATAAAAATGGGGTCCCACAGTACACTTTTGGGGTCCCACTTTTTTGTAAGCGTTTTGAAAACAAATGATAAACATATGCATTCTCCTGTTGTATCTCACATTGTATTTTGTGTTTTGGAAAAAAGTTATCATAAACGTTACTTCATTAATTAAAAGAAATAATATAAAAAAAAGACTGTGAACCACTCTTGCCGTCTTTGTGCAGGTTCCATGGACCATCAAGGAAGGACATTGCTTTTGAGCAGGTTTCACTCTTGTTTATTTTGAAATAAAGGTTGTCTTCAGGTCGGGGTCACTTTTCAGCTCCTTCTTTGCTGCTCGCTCTTCGGTTGCTTCAGTTGGCCGCGTCGTCGTCATCTTGCTTTCTGTTGCTTTCGGTACTCAGGTTTTGCTGCGGGCCCTCCTCCTCCTTCTGCCCCGATCTCTCCTCCTTCTCCCCTGCACTTGACTGCAGCGTCGCCCCCGGCACGCCACCTCTCTCCACTCGGCCGCATTCTCCGCCTCCTCGCTGATATCTGCCAGCGTGCCCGGCCCAAGTTAATTTCATTGACAGTTCTATTATGGTCATACTCTTGTTTGCTAGCGGCTACGATCTTAGTACTATTGAAGATATTTGCTCCTTCTCAACTCAGTGGAAATATTCTTTTTCACAAAATACAACCAATAGTACGTTAATGTTAACTCTGACTTGTGAAAAGTAATCGCTCGATTGCAATTTTGGAAACGGTATAGCTCGGTTGGTAGAGCGACCGTGCTAGCAACTTGAGGAATGCAGGTTCGATCCCCGCTTCCGCCATCCTAGTCACTGCCGTAGTGTCCTTGGGCAAGACACTTTACCCACCTGCTCCCATGGCCACCCACACTGGTTTAAATGTAAAAATTAGATATCGGGTTTCACTATGTAAAGTGCCTTCAGCCACTAGAAAAAAAGCGCTATATAAATATAATTCACTTCACTATTTTCAACAGTCTGCTCATTTGAGCAGGAAAACGCTGAACACCATCTTTGTTTTCCACCTGTCAACTGTCAGTTTGGGCCGCTCGCCGGCTCTTCATCACCACTTCAAGATGGCGGCCCAATTTCTCGCGTCACAGCAGCCAATGCTGCGTCTACTTATAAGATGTCTATGAGTACAGCATTCTAGCTTTTTTTTTTTTAGCAAGTATAATCCTCAGTGTCATACATTTTTGTATTTCACTAATGCAAACAATACGCATGCTGTTGTTTGTATATTACCATACTATTGTTAGAATGCTAGCTTTTTTTAAGCTCATTTTGCTCATATTCTTTTATTACTGACGCTATCTGGCCAGTGTGCTAACTGTTAGCATTTCAGTTTAGCATTTCACGAAATTTCTACCAAAATTGCATTTTCTAGTTTTCTGAAAAACATTCATATATTGGACTGTTTTTTATAAGATGAAAACAACCCAAAAAAAAAGGCCAACCCATTTCTCGATCCGTCAGTTTTTGGCCCTCCGTGGAGAAAGTTTGGCCTTCCCAGGTGAAGACATAAACCGAGGAGTTGGTAAACTTTAAGAGACCCAGAGATGGCAAGAAAGACAGGAAAAAAACACTCCTTTGCGCCACCTTTTTAAAACATTTTTTTTTAAATCTCCCAAGCGAGAAGATATAAACATCCCATCAGGCGGCATCCCGGTGAGAGCAGACATTATACATAAGTGCTTGTTTTTTAATGTTATCTTGTTTAGCACTTAGCAATACTGCTACGTGCTGCTTGTGTTTCACTAAAGCTGGATCTGTGTAGCACAAACTTGTAGCTCGTCCTCCTTATAGTCATGCTTTAAAATATAAGCTTCTGGACCCAGTTAGTCTTTGTTGGCTCTAATTAAGTCTGCCATGATTAGCACTGTTTTTTGTTGTTGATGAAGGGAAAAGCAAACGTTGTGATCAGTCTGTGAAATGAATAAGCCACCGTTACACGTTATTGTGAATGTGCCTGTTTATTATTTACACGAGCATATAAAACGTTGCTGGAGGCTTTTGGATGTTTTTAGAGCCCTGTATAGGGCGGTTGGTCAGCCACCGCCCTAGTGGCTCCCTGGAGCATTTTTAAACAGGATTGAAAATGGAAAAATATGGGGGGGACATTTTTGTTTTGTTTTAGTATGTTTTTTGTTTGAGGACAAACATGACACACACATTCCCAATTGTCAGAAAGCCCACTGTTTAATATGTTTAATATAAGTATTCGGTGAACGTCGTTTTGTCCTACTAATTTCGGCGCTTGTTGAACTCACCATAGTGTGGTCTGTGACTCAACAGTTTGTTTACATGTGAAATCTTCCACTCTTTCTTCGTCTCATTTTGTCCACCAAGCATTTTATACTGTGTGCGAATGCACAAAGGTGAGCTTTGTTGACGTTATTGACTTGTTGGAGTGATAATCAGGCTATTTATGCTGGCTGTGTGTACATATCGCATCATTATGTAGGTATATTTGAGCTTGTTTAATTTATTTTACTTTTATCCTCTTTGTATATAATTTAGTTTTGCATGTCTCATGACATTATCTGTATGTAATATTGGCTGCATTACAGATAGTTGTTTGTGTGCCATGTTGTTCCAGACCACAGCAAACGTTACCCAGCTTGCCAAAGATTGTAATAAATCTTTTAAAAGAAGGCAGCCTGCCATTTCCTTTAACTTGGACACACACATCTAAACCTTTGGCCTTGAAAAGCCAGTAATTTCCAGGAGTTCTCTCACCTTCTGAGTAGCCTCTGTTTGACTAATGGTTTCTAATGTTGTAAAATTGTGTACAATAAATATTACATTTCAACATTTCTGTCAACGAAGAGTTGCTTCCGCTTGCAACATAGTCATTTTGACAGTACGCTAATATTGTTAATATAGACACTTACAATACATCATGTGTTGCCTTAATTTTAAGACCTATATACAGCTTTTCATTTTTGCAGCTCCAGACGTATTAGTTTTAGGTGTGTTGGCAACACTAAATGGTCCCTAGTGTGTGAATGTGAGTGTGAATGTTGTCTGTCTATCTGTGTTGGCCCTGCGATGAGGTGGCGACTTGTCCAGGGTGTACACCGCCTTCCGCCCGAATGCAGCTGAGATAGGCTCCAGCACCCCCCGCGACCCCGTAAGGGTCAAGCGGTAGAAAATGGATGGATGGATGGGTTGCAGACCCCTGGTATAGGCAGAATAGAGGGACACCCATTGGCTCCTTTGTTAGCTGACTCTTGCTAATGTTTATTTACGATATAAAATCCAGAAAAAAAGAAAAAAAAACATGTTTTTCCAAATAAAAGAGCAGTCCCCCTTTAAATGTACACGTTTTCTTCTTCATTGTATGGCTATATACCGCCACCTACTGTACTGGAGTGTGTATCAGAGTGAGTATTGGTTACAGACTATATTGATATACACATATCATATACTGTATGTATTCAAATGAAATCTAATCCAAACATAAATCACTTTTACTATTAATCCTCAAAACTTTTTATTTTTTGTTTATTTATTTTTTAATCTGATGATTATCTATTTATAAAGTCCAACATTTACAAATATCTGAAAACATTAAATAATAACAAGAATAATGAATAAGTAATAAGTACAAAAATTAATGGCCTTTTAGCCTTCATTTCAGTACTGCTATTGCACTGGAGAAAAATACAATCTGTTGATCAACTTAAATGCATTTGTTTCACTGAACTCTGCTTAACCATGTGGTCTACATACAACACACAAAGACAAAGATATGTTTCAAAGGGCCAATTTATTTTGGGCCAGAACAAATTCACAAAACTATTTTAAATTAGCTGCAACATATCATACATAAGTAACAAACCACCTAATAACAACATGTAACAACATAGCTGTAAACCTGGTTTCACCCAAGGAAGGCATACATGACATGATTATATGTCCTGTCACTACATACAGCACACATACTGCTATACACACGCCTAACCAGGCGTTTTTTTCTCTCAAGGAATTGTGAAATAAAATCATGTCTTCAGGAAATCAACACTGTACTGAAGCCCAGAACACTCTACGCATTTCCCCAGTTTTAGTTTAAAGATAAGGAAAGATTGGCCTGGCCCACTAGGATCCCTCTTTATTTTTGTGAACTTTATAGTCTCTACATTTACTGATGTGGTTATCAAACACTCTAGAAGTCTAGAATGAAAGAGTATATAAGATAATTGACAGAGTGTGTACCTTCAGTACTGAATGATGAGCAGAGGCAGAGTTTGGAGTGTCTTATTTAGCTTGCTTTCCATTTTTATGTACTCACTGTCCACTGTGTCCAGGTACTTGGAAAATGTTTTCGTGTCGTTTGACACCCGCTATCATGCTAATTAGCTGCCTGAAAGCGGGTGACTCCACTGTAGAAATAGCCTGCATGTCTTCTAGCACATACACTGCAATGGCTCTATCAATGTTGTCCTGGCTAGCCGTCCCTCCGTGGAGGTGGAGGTGGAGGGGAAGTGGCATCGGAGTCTGTGTCTCTCTTTACTAGTTTCGTCGAAGCATGTTGATTTTGTAGCTGTTTTAGCAGATTTGAATTGGGCAGTAGATGGGATCTTTGATCAAAGACACAACTTACATTTAACTAAAACCTTCTTTTCTTTGTGTTCGACAAAAGAAAAGTAGTGAAACTATCTCCATCTTAAGAAACTGGGCTTCGGCTCCGGCATGATATCTTGTTAGTAAGCACAGACACGCCAATGTCTGTTCAAGATGTCATTGTTCAAGATGGTTGTGAATGATTAGTTGTTTTTTATTTATTTTCAAAACCTTTATTTAGCATATGCAACATTTACATCCAATTAAGAAATAATAATATCAAAACATGTACAGAAATAGTACAAAAACAGTACAAAACATCGCCAAGGGGGTTGTAAACTCAATAAATTGACTAAAATAGAATGCAATATATATATATATATATATATATATATATATATACATATATATATATATATATGTATATGTATATGTATAAATGTATATATGTGTATGTATATATATATACATGTGTATATATATATTTAGGGCTATATAAATAAACATTGATTGATATATGTGTATCTATATGTATATATATGTATATATATATGTGTGTGTATAATTCTATATATATGTATGTATATATATACATACATATATATGTATATATACATACATATATGTATGTATATATATATATATATATATATATATAAATGTATATGTATGTATATATGTACATGTGTATATATGTGTATATATGTATACATGTGTATATATATGTATATATGTGTGTATATAATTCTATATATATGTATGTATATATATACATAGAAATATATGTATATATACATACATATATGTATATACATATATATATACACACAAATGTATATATGTATGTATATATACATATATACACATATACTGTATATATATATACACACACACACATATATATATATGTGTATATATATATATATATATATATATCCATCCATCCATTTGCTACCGCTTATTCCCTTTCGGGTTCGCGGGGGGCGCTGGCGCCTATCTCAGCTACAATCGGGCGGAAGGCAGGGTACACCCTGGACAAGTCGCCATCTCATCGCAGGGCCAACACAGATAGACAGACAACATTCACACTCACATTCACACACTAGGGCCAATTTTAGTGTTGCCAATCAACCTATCCCCAGGTGCATGTCTTTGGAAGTGGGAGGAAGCCGGAGTACCCGGAGGGAACCCACGCATTCACGGGGAGATCATGCAAACTCCACACAGAAAGATCCCGAGCCTGGATTTGAACCCAGGACTGCAGGAACTTCGTATTGTGAGGCAGACGCACTAACCCCTCTGCCACCGTGAAGCCCCATATATATATATATATATATATATATATATATATATATATATATATATATATATATATATATATATATATATATATATATATATATATATATATATATATATATATATATATATATATATATAATATATATATAAAATGTAAAGCCATAGGCTCACACAAGTTCCGTAAATAATCCAAATTTTGAGCACTGCATCATAGTTTTCACAGCTTTTTGGTCGTTAGAGATAGAAAGTGTTTTGAAGTAAAGTTCCATTTTTTTTCAAAGAATTACAAAATCAAAAATTAAAAACTACACTTTTAGTAGTAAACCTCAACACTTACACGTCATTCAATGCGCAGTGTTAAAATGTGCGCGTGCGCAGCTCTGTGTCGTGTGATTGGATGCCAGCCTGCTTGTTCCTATTGGACAGAAACGGGTTGAACAAGGCGAAACGTGATTGGTTATTTCTCTGACAGGATTTGTGACTGTCCAATGGATTTACTTTTTACTCCCTACGTACCCCGTAAAAGAAAGGTGAAATTCTAGACATTTTTGGTTCCGTGACGGTGAAATACGTCCTTCACTTTTAAAATATTGTAAGTTTCCCGTGAAAAGGAGCTATATTCATTTGACAGTTTATATATGTCGCCGAGCCGCGATGAGGCATTAGTCGTCGGGAGTAGATAGCACACACACTCGGGGTAATAATGGCGACTTTATTTCCTTGTTGTTTTGGCAGTGCTGTGCAGGTTAGACAAGGCTCCCGCATGTCATGAACACCCGTGAGTATGGACGCGTGGGGCGCAGTCGTCGCGGAAGAAAATGAGCTATCAAGCTCCGAGGGCGAGTACGTGGTCGACCCCGGTGCTGGACAGGACGCCCGGAGGACGGCGGACGGAACGTTTCGCAGGCCCGCGGAGAGGATGGACGACGGGGGCTCGGGTGTGGGACCTGGGGAGGGCAAAGTGGTGTTGGGGCGGCTTGCAAGTCAGAAGGACGACAAGGAACTTCGCTACTTGCACCTGTTGTGGGAGCCCGGGCGAGCCGAGGCCGGACCCGGCGGTGTGACCTGCAGCAAGCTGGGGAAGATGACGGGGAGCAGGGTCAGGCGCTGCCACCGAGCCACACGGAATCCCATTGGTAAAGATATCTACGGTGAGGTGTTGCCGACTCATCTTCTGTCTTTTATTACTCGCTCAGGTTGTGAAAAAGACAAGTAATATGTAAATATATAAGTAATAACTTTAAAAAAAAATCTGCAATATTGCCCCACAAATGCCATTTACCGTATTTCCTTGAATTGCCGCCCGGGCGCTAATTAATTTAAAACCTCCTCTTACTCCTGCGCTTACCAAATGCATGCGGTAAAAGTAAGCATGCGCTAATTATTTTAAAACCTCTTCTCACTTACCAAAGATATGCAGTAAAAATTTGAGTGTGATGTAAGCTTGGACCTTAAAGGCCTACTGAAACCCACTACTACCCACCACGCAGTCTGATAGTTTATATCAGTGGGTCTCAACCTTTTTTCAGTGATGTACCCCCTGTGAACATTTTTTAAATTCAAGTACCCCCTAATCAGAGCAAAGCATTTTTGGTTGAAAAAAAAAAGAGATAAAGAAGTAAAATAAAGCACTATGTCATCCGTTTCTGATTTATTAAATTGTAGAACAGTGCAAAATATTGCTCATTTGTAGTGGTCTTTCTTGAACTATTTGCAAAAAATATATTAAAAAAATAACTAAAAACTAATTGAAAAATAAACATGTGATTCAATTATAAAGATTTCTACACATAGAAGTAATCATCAACTTAAAGTGGCCTCTTTGGGGATTGTAATAGAGATCCATCTGGATTCATCAACTTCATTCTAAACATTTCTTCACAAAAAAATCAATATTTCTGGAACATGTCCACAAAAAATCTAGCTGTCAACGCTGAATATTGCATTGTTGCATTTCTTTTCACAGTTTATGAACATACATTCATATTTTTTTGAAGTAGTAATCAATAAATATATTTATAAAGGATTTTTGAATTGTTGCTATTTTTAGAATATTTAAAAAAAAATCTCACGTACCCCTTGGCATACCTTCAAGTACCCCCAGGGGTACGCGTACCCCCATTTGAGAACCACTGGTTTATATATCAATGATGAAATATTAACATTGCAACACATGCCAATACGACTTTTTTAATTGACTAAATTCAAATTTTAAATTATCGGGAGTTTCGTCTTGAAAATGTTGCGTAATGATGACGTGTACGCAAGACGTCACGTGTTTTTAGAAAGTATGAGTGCTGCACACAGCTAAAAGTCGTCTGCTTTAACAGCATAATTATACAGTATTTTGGAAATCTGTGTTGCTGAATCTTTTGCAATTTGTTCAATTAATATTGGAGAAGTCACAGTAGAAAGATAGAGTTGGGAAGCTTTAGCCTTTAGCCACACAAACACACAGGGATTCCTTGTTTAAAATTCCCGGAGCTGAAACTTTCCTATGGATCAGATCGCGGTCAAGCAGACAAGGATCCCAACCGAATGTCAACCAGCAGGTTTCGGTGAGAAAATTGTGGTTAAAAAGTCAGTTCTTACCGGAGAAAAGCTGAGCTTGTGCCGTCCATAGCTGCCGTCGACTCCCCTGAGACACTGCGCGTCAAGACACCCGTGGAGACACCCTTCCGACTATCAGGTACTATTTAACTCACTAAAACACTAGCAACACAATAGAAAGATAAGGGATTTCCCAGAATTATCCTAGTAAATGTGTTTAAAAACATCGGAATCCATCCCTAGTCCGTCGCTATCAAAATCCTCAAACACAAATCTTTCATCCTCGCTCAAATTAATGGGGAAATTCTCGTTTTCTCGGTCCGAATAGCACTTTTTGTTGGAGGCTCCCATTAAAAACAATGTGAATATGTGAGGAGCCCCCACACTTGCGACGTCATCGTCTGCGACTTCCGGTAGAGGCAGGGCTTTTCTCTTAACACCGACAGTTGCGAACTTTATAGTCGATGTTCTCTACTAAATCCTTTCGGCAAAAATATGGCAATATCGCGAAATGATCAAGTATGACACATAGAATGGACCTGCTATCCCCGTTTAAATAAGAAAATCTAATTTCATTAGGCCTTTATGTCCTACTGAATAGCTCTTAATCTTCTTCCCTTTATGCGATTTCAAATTACCGGTATTGAAATCAGCCTCCTCCATTTTGAAAATGATGACAGGGGAAGTGTCACTCGTGACGTCACGAGTTTGACCAGGCGGTAATACTAAGCATGCACTAATTATTTTGGGAAGCGAGTTTGACCCGGCAGTAATTCAAGGCAGGCGCATACAATATGACCTGCGGCAATTCAAGGAAATACGGTATTAGGGGCGCAAAAAACAATCGATTCACATCTAAATCGCAATTTATATTTATCTCGATTCTTCATCAATTCATTATTGTAAAAATCCGATTCAAAATAATCTTATTTTTAAAAATAAATAAGATAGATTCAAAAAAATAGGCCAGTGGTCCCCAAACTACAGCCTCAGCGTCCAAAATCCGGTGGGAAGTCCCAAGTTCCATCCATCCATCCATCCATCTATATTCTACCGCTTGTCCTTTTTGGGGTCGCGGGGGGTGCTGGAGCCTATCTCAGCTGCATTCAGGAAGAAGGCGGGGTACACCCTGGACAAGTCGCCACTCATCACAGGGCCAAAACATATATTGACAGACAACATTGTTTTTGTTTATTATTATTTTTAAAAATCTGTCCTTCCTAATCCATTTTCTACCGCTTGTTACTCTTGATGTCTCCTAGTCGCTCAGGCAAATCATAATGCATTTTCCCATCTTTGCGCTCTTTTAGTCAATTAGTGCCTGAGAAATATATATATATATATATATATATATATATATATATATATATATATATATATATATATATATATATATATATATATATATATATATATATATATACACAGTGAAGAAAATAAGTATTTGAAAACCATGCTATTTTGCAAGTTCTCCCACTTACAAATCATGTAGGGGTCTGAAATTTTCACGGTAGGTGCATGTCCACTGTGGTGGTGAGTTATTGCTGGATCTTCCAACATGACAATGAACCAAAGCACACAGCCAGGAAAACCAAGAAGTGGCTTCGTAAGAACCATATCAAGGTTCCGGAGTGGCCTAGCCAGTCTCCAGACCTAAATCCAATTGAAAATCTTTGGAGGGAGCTGAAAGTCTGTGTTACTCAGCAACAGTTCAGAAACCTGACTGATCTAGAGAAGATCTGTGTGGAGGAGTGGGCCAAAATCCCTCCTGCAGTCTGTGCAAACCTTGTGAAAAACTACAGGAAACATTTGACCTCTGTAATTGCAAACAAAGGCTACTCTACCAAATATTAATGTTCGTGTTCAAATACTTATTTTCAGCTGTATCACACAAATAAATTGTTAAAAAGTCATATATTGTGATTTTTGTTTTTTTCTTTTTAGGTTATCTCTCATACAGTAGACATGCACCTACCGTTAAAATTTCAGACCCCTCCATGATTTTCTAAGTGGGAGAACTTGCAAAATAGCAGGGTGTTCAAATACTTATTTTCCATGATTTCTAAGTGGGAGAACTTGCAAAATAGCAGGGTGTTCAAATACTTATTTTCTTGACTCACACACACAAAGGCACTGATCCCTTGGATGCTTACTTCTAAAAGCAAACAAAAGGACAAAGCGCCGTAGAGTTCTGAAGTGGCCATCAATGAGGCCAGATCTAAATCTTATAGAGCAGTGGTCTCCAACCACCGGTCCGTGATGCATTTGCTACTGGGCCACAGGGAAACATTAAATAATTTATAAACTACTGCCTTTTCTCCAACTTAACTTCCGCCTGTCCCACTAGACACACCAGTAAACTTAGTTATAGATGTACAATTAAAGTCCTAATAGGAAGTTGCCATTTGTTATATTTGTTATAACTTTGTGACATGATACAATGAACATATAAAATATACTGGTAAATGTGACAGATTGTAGCCGAAGGTTGATTACCATCTGCGTTTCATTGAAAAGGAGCACGCCCAGGGCTCCCACTAATTCAGCGTTATAGTGAGTTGTATTTTTCATGCACATATTTTTGCTGTATTTATCTGGCACGAGTGGAAAGCTGGTCCCTGAAAATAATGCCTACATTAAACCGGTCCGTGGTGCAAAAAAAGTTGGGCACCAGTGCTATAGGACATCTGTGGAGAGATCTAAAAACAGCATTTTTTCAAATCCGAGAGACCTGAAGCAGTTTGCGAAAAAGAGTGGTCCAAAATTCCAGTAGGAAGGTAAAAGAAACTCATTGATGGTTACAGGAAGCCATTGATTTCACTTATTTTTTCCAAAGGGTGTGCTACCAAATATTAAGTTGAGGGTCCTAATCATTTTTTCCAGTCCATTTTTGGAGTTTGGAGTGAATGGGTTGTACTTGTATAGCGCTTTTCTACCTTTAAGGCAGCCCTTTGAGACACTAGTGATTTAGGGCTATATAAGTAAACATTGATTGATTGATTGAAGGTACTCAAAGCGCTTTGACACTACTTCCACATTTACCCATTCATACACACATTCACACACTGATGGAGGGAGCTGCCATGCAAGGCACTAACCAGCACCCATCAGGAGCAAGGGTGAAGTGTCTTGCTCAGGACACAACGGACGTGACGAGGTTGGTACTAGGTGGGGATTGAACCAGGGACCCTCGGGTTGCGCACGGCCACTCTTCCACTGCGCCAATCCGATCTTGCTTTTTGGGGTTTTTCTTTTTTTGTTCTTCCAATGCAAACAAAATCAATAAATACCAAAGCATTTGTAATTTCAACAATTTTCTAGGAGAAGTGGTGCATTATCTGACAGAAATGCAGGTGTGCCAATATTTTGGCCATGACTGTGTGTAAAACCAAATCTATAATAAATGAATAAAAACATACATTGAAATAATAATGATAGTAGTATTAATTGCAATAAATAAAGTACAAAATAAAACAATAGAAATGAAGAACCCAAGAAGAGTTTAATTTCTGTACCTCATACGCCCCTCCATAAAGGCAATATTAATGTAATCATATTTTCTACTTTGAATGTTCTTTCTCTACAGCTGTGAAGAGACTGAGGGAAGCAGCCAACAGCAATGACATCGACACAGGTGCAAACGTGTTGGGTATAAAATGAATCCACGAGAGGGAAAACCAGCTGTGTTTTATATCAATAAAATGTGTCATTGCAGTTCGGAAGCTCCTGCAAGATGACATCGACCCCTGTGCTGCTGATGACAAGGGGAGGACAGCCTTACATTTCTCTTCCTGTAATGGCAACGAGAGCATCGGTAGGTTGAGATCAGCTACTAAAAAAATAAATGACGTTAATATTATTACATGTGTTTGTAATAACTAAGTTATATAAAAATGTATTTCACTAGGAACGAGTCATCTAATTATAACATATGTATGTAACGTTACACGGTACTTTCGATGTGGTGTTATGTCAACAAGACCGCAAGTTCAATGAAGGAAATATCTTCGTAATAATGAAAGCAAACAACAAAAGTCACACTAAAATTAACTTGATATCAAATACGAGGAGGCAACATCACACATCATCGGCGGTCACTCGAACGAGCATGACAATCCTCCTGGTAGGGGTGTATCCCTTTATGGAGGATGCCTGTGCGTGCCTTTGTTCAACGTGGGGAGACTGGTGCACAGACAGTCACCACACGATTCTTGACAGAATCGGGTCAGGGTCCAGTAGCATGGAGTCCAAGACGACTGGGGACCCTTTTCTGCTGCAGCCTTCTTCCGCCGTCAAAGCCGTTGTGGTAGTTGTTAAATCTACTGTCTTCCGCCTGCTCCGCAGTTGAGGTCTTCACCGTATCTCTGGCTAGGGGGCAGTCAGGTACTAGGCCTTTGCCAAGTACCACCTGGGGTAACTGTAGTAAAGGGTTAATCTCCCAGTGCCCCAAGATCCCACTGCCGGGTGCACTTTAACGTCATGCCCAGGACACCAAACATGCAAACATGTAACACACTACACACTAGAGATGCGCGATTTGCGGTCTCATCCGCGGAGTCCGCGGATAAACCCCGGGTCAGGCGGTTGACATGACGAAAAAATAGATTTTAATTAGATTAGGTTAATTAGAGTAGGTTATCTATAGTATATGTAGTGTATCAGGCACCTTCTTAGTTGGTTATTTATGCGTCATAAAACGTACACTTATTCAGCCTGTTGTTCACAATTTTTTACTTATTTTAAATTGCCTTTTAAATGTCTATTCTTGGTGTTAGGTTTTATCTAATACATTTCCCCCAAAAATGCGACTTATACTCCAGTGCGACTTGTATATATATTTTTTCCTTCTTTATTATGCATTTTCGGTAGGTGCGACTTATACTCCGGAGCGATTTATGCACTGAAAAATACGGTATATATTCAGGAAATATGTCCCTGGACACATGAGGAATTTGAATGATCCTGTAACGACCTGGTAACAGATCGATACCTAAATTTGTGGTACCTGTACCAAAATATTGGTATTGGGACAACACTAATACATACATTTAAAAAAAATGAAAAGAAGACATCAATCTGTCAATCTTTTCCGTGTCCGGGCCAGGTAAGGTTCCCCATGTTGAGTCAAATTAAGCCGCAAATCTGTTTTATGATTTGATTATTATTAACATACATATTTTATATTATTTTATTTTGATATATTTTCAAGTGTTGCTGCTTTTTGCACCATGTACCAAGATAATTTTTCATGTGTCTGTGGACTTTTATTTAAAAAAAACAGCAAAAAATCTAGCATCTTTTTGTTGTTACTATTTTAATTTCACACCCAAATAATCCTGGCATTTGGGAAATATGCCTTCAGAGATGAAACATGCATTGATGTGGAGACTTGTCAGCTGATCTAATATTCTGGTTACAGAAAACATCTGAAGCCATTGTAGATCGCAGTACAGTCTCCCAAGGCATTTCATTAGGCAATAATGAAATAATAGTGGATACAACTTAAATGTGCCAATGTGAAAAGGGATATGGATTTACTGATTTAATTTGGTAAGGGGTAAAAAAAACCCATGGTTAACTTGAGTTTAGCATTATCGTTTTTAGCAAATTATCTACAATATTTCCAGTATGCAAACAAAGTAAATTCAAATTTTGTAGTGAAAATAATGGAATGTGATGTCCCTTCCTTTTGTGTGCAGTGCAGTTACTGCTGAGCCATGGCGCTGACCCAAACCAGCGTGACAGTCTGGGTAACACCCCACTCCACTTGGGTAAGACGAAAAGCTAGAGAGGCTCCTCAAACCTTCGACTCACAACTGTTACTAGTGTCTTTGGACACAAACGTCTGTGTCACAGTGTCTTTACCACGTACTGTGAATTAGGGCTGGGCGATATATCGATATACTCGATATATCGCGGGTTTGTTTCTGTGCGATATAGAAAATGACTATATCGTGATATTCGAGTATACGTTCTCACGCAGTTGCTTTTAGCTGCTGGCATTACACTGCAGTCTCTTCTCGCTCTCTCATCTCTCCTTCTCACAGACAGCAAGCGCACCTTCTTACACACATCACATAAGTATACGCCGTCGCGGAGCAGAGAGGTAGCAGCATGGGTAACGTTAGCTGTGGTGCGAGTGGTAATACGTAAGAAAGAAGCTGCGAATCTGGTAATAAATGATGGAAGAATTAATTCCCAAGAAAAACAGCAGGGGGTCCATCATCTAGCGGTGGTTTGGCTTCAAGTGGGAATATGTCGAACAGAAAACCGTAATTTATCAAGTGTGGGGCAAAAGTGTTGGTACAAAAAGTAGCATTACTGCTAATATGTAACATCATTTGAAAAGTCACCTGCTAGAGAATAAAGAGTGATTACTCCGCATTTCAACATCTCCATTCTGTGCCACACGCCCACATCATCAAAATGCCGCGGCAAACATTTCCAGATCAACACTGAATGAAAAAAATAGTCAACTACAAAAGGAGTTAACGTCCGCAGTAACCTACCACATAGCGAAGGACGAACACTATTTCATTTCCAGCTCATTTTTACGTGACAGTTATTGAAATATCTTGTGTGACATCATGCACAAAAGTGCACTTTATTTGTTTTAAACTATTGTAGTGGCATTCTGTACAAAAGTGCACTTAAATTTAGTGTTGTTTTTGATATGTCATCTCAGTGACATCATGTACAAAAGTGCACTCATAGCTCGTTTTAAAATATCTCTGACAATCTTGCACTTTCTGTTTTGAAATGACATTGCTTAATAACTGTTTAATACATACAGTTTTGGTCAACTGACTTAGTTGTGATTTCCTTCTCTGCATGAACGTTTAGAATGAGCATATATTAATGCAGTATGAAGAAGAATGTTTTAATGTAGACACATAGAATCATCATACTGCTGTGATTATATGCATCAAGTGTTTATTCAAGGCTAGAGTAAAATTTCGAGATATATATTGTATATCGCGAAATGGCCTAAAAATATTGAGATATTTAAAAAAAAGCCATATCGCCCAGCCCTACCTTGAAAGTATATTTGTTAAATTCATATATGGTTATTATTTAGCTTCATGTGATATTTCTGTTGCAAAATGAACATTTCAACCTGTGTTTGCAGCGGCCTGTACAAACCACGTGCCTGTCATCACCACATTGCTGAGAGGAGGTAAGACCCCAGTTATTGTTGATCATGTTTACAATAACAAACTACTAAGTGAGTGGTGACTTCATCTAAGTTGTGAAGTGTCATTGTGAGATGAGTTATGTAAATACACATACATGCTAGATCCAATACATCAATGAACAGTATCGGATGATTTTCATGAAAAACCGCATCAATACCGTTGTCGAGTAATGCATTTTATTGCTAATCGCAAATGCCGATCCCCTCTTTTTTTGTAGTCCCCCAGCTTAAAAGCAGCTTGCATCCACTATGGATTGAACTTTCACAGTATCATGTTAGACCCGCTCGACATCCATTGCTTTCGTCCTCTTCAAGGTTCTCATAGTCATCATTATCACAGACGTCGCACTGGGTGTGAGTTTTCCTTGCCCTTATGTGGGCCTACCGAGGATGTCGTAGTGGTTTGTGTTGTGGTTTGTGCAGCCCTTTGAGACACTAGTGATTTAGGGCTATATAAGTAAACATTGATTGATTGATTGATTGATTGATTGATTGCATACACCGTGTGGATCTGCTCCCCTAAGCTAATAATAATCACCTCCATTTCGCCACATAAACTGTACCTCTTAGTATCTGAAGTAATATCAGGATTTGCCCTTAATGTGTTTGAATTTGGTGTGCATTAAGGCAATATATTAGCTGCCACATCTTAAAAATGTGGGGGTTTTACGTGAAAACTAAAGTTATATAATGAAGCGTCCAGAAGAAGGATAGATTTCTTGAGGTGCCAATATTACTGAATAACATTACACAAGCTCTCTGACAAAGCATGATCGTAATGTAAGACATTCTTATTTTGTTATATCTGGGTTTCCCCTAAATTGCCAAAATTCCTGTGGTGGTGGGGGCGTGGTCAATATCACATCATTGCATGAGTTGCTATGATGCATATATTCTTTAAAAAGAGATGTGACTATACATTTAAAACAAAACTGTTAAGTACTGAGTTGATCCATCTATCCATTTTCTACCGCTTATTCCCTTTTGGGGTCGCGGGGGGCGCTGGCGCCTATCTCAGCTACAATCGGGCGGAAGGCGGGGTACACCCTGGACAAGTCGCCACCTCATCGCAGGGCCTACACAGATAGACAGACAACATTCACACTCACATTCACACACTAGGGCCAATTTAGTGTTGAGTTTAAGTTTATTTCGAACATGCAAGCATACAACATGATGGTAAATGGTAAGCCCTGCGATGAGGTGGCGACTTGTCCAGGGTGCACCCCGCCTTCCGCCCGATTGTAGCTGAGATAGGCACCAGCGCCCCCCGCAACCCCAAAAGGAATAAGCGGTAGAAAATGGATGGATGGGATGGGTAAATGGTAATTGGGTTGTACTTGTATAGCACTTTTCTATCTTTTTTAAGGAACCCAAAGCGCTTTGACACTATTTCCACATTCATCCATTCACACACACATTCACACACTGATGGCGGGAGCTGTCATGCACGGCCCTAACCAGGACCCATCAGGAGCAAGGGTGAAGTGTCTTTCTTGCTCAAGGACACAACGGACGTGACTAGGATGGTAGAAGGTGGGGATTGAACCAGCAACCCTCAGATTGCTGGCATGGCCACTCTCCCAACTTCACCACGCCGTTCCCCCGTAGTACATCACAATTTCCAGTTTTGAACCAGCAACACTCAGATTGCTGGCACGGCCACTCTCCCAACTTCACCACGCCGTTCCCCCGTAGTACATCACAATTTCCAGTTTTGCTTTTCAACATGTTCGAAAAAGAATAGGAAGAAGCAGAGCTTATTTAATCCTATCACTTTTCTTTTACATAACAGTTGCTAAAACTTTTGTTCACTTCCTGTTCTCAATTTATTCACAATATACTAAAAAAAAAAAGTAATCACAATAAAAATAAATAAATAAATAAATAATTGGTAAATTAAGTTATATTTCATATGAGATAAGTAAGATTGCCGGTATTTTGAGAATGAATGAATGGATACATTACACAAGTATTGTATTAACATATATATTTTTCTTACATAATATTGTTTTGTTCTATTTTTAAATGATTACTGATTACTGTACAAAGTACTTTATTGATTTCTTTTTTTCAAGAGATTTCTTCAATCCTTTTAGTCACCTTTTCTGTAATAAAAAGGACTACCAACAAAATTAGCGTCTATTTCTGTTGTTATTGGCAACTGGACCCGTGTTTAGAGACTCTGTTTAAAGTCTGTTGTACCATGTCCGTGACGGAAAGGGAGCCGCAGAGATCCTGACGTCACACTTGCTTCGCGTTGCTGGGAGCCTTTCTCTCATTAAAAGCCACTGGTGTCGTCTTAAATTGTGATGATGGCTGTCTGCGGGTTTATATCCAATATATTGAAGTACGTCCACAGCGCGGACACGTTGCCTCCGCTCCAGACAACCCCATGCGTATGGCTGGTGTTTATGTGTTTCTTAGTGTGTTATGGTGGCCATTTTTCCCATGGTCTTTGAACACACCGTGTCAGTGGGGAATGAACAAGTGTTGTGTGTCTAGGAGGGAAACACGGAGAAAATAATTTGTCCCGATGTTAGTCTAAATTTGGCATTGATATGGCATATTTATGGCACTGCTGGACTCTAGAAAGAGGTTCCGCAGCCTCCGAAGCAGAACCACCAGGTTCTATAACAGCTTCTTCCCTCTGGCCGTAAGACTCTTGAACGCATTATAATTATCCCCTCAATTCCCCCTAAAATGGATTAACTCACTGGAATTAAAAAGACAATATAACATATATCCATAAACGTGGATGCATATGAAAAAGTGCAATATATTTATTTATATATGCACATTTTATAGGTTTTTTTATCCTGCACTACCATGAGCTAATTCACCAAATTTTGTTCTTACCTGTACTGTAAAGTTCAAATTTGAATGACAATAAGTCAAAGTCTAATTCTAAAAGATAAAAAAAATGTCAGACTTTTTCTCCTGGACAGTACAATATCCATCCATCCATCTTCTTCTGCTTATCTGAGGTCGGGTTGCGGGGGCAGCAGCCTAAGCAGGGAAGCCCAGACTTTCCTCTCCCCAGCCACTTAGTCCATCTCCTCCCAGGGGATCCCGAGGCTTTCCCAGGCCAGTCGGGAGACATAGTCTTCCCAACGTGTCCTGGGTCTTCCCCGTGGCCTCCTACCGGTTGGGCGTGCCCTAAACACTTCCCTAGGGAGGCGTTCAGGTGGCATCCTGACCCAAAGCGCATGACCATAGTTGAGGATGGGAACTTAGATCGACCGGTAAATTGAGATCTTTGCCTTCCGGCTCAGCTCCTTCTTCACCACAACGGATCAATA
Organism: Nerophis ophidion; assembly: GCF_033978795.1. Classification (NCBI taxonomy): domain Eukaryota; kingdom Metazoa; phylum Chordata; class Actinopteri; order Syngnathiformes; family Syngnathidae; genus Nerophis; species Nerophis ophidion. Next base: position 25,923,093 of record NC_084633.1, on the reverse strand, counting down.
CAGCCTCCGCATTACTGGAGACGCTGCACCGATCCGGCTGTCGATCTCACGATCCACTCTTCCCTCACTTGTAAACAAGACTCCGAGGTACTTGAACTCCTCCACTTGGGGCAGGGTCTCATCCCCAACCCGGAGATGGCACTCCACCCTTTTCCGTCCTGCACGTTGGACACTACAATATATTATTGCTTTTATTTTGTTAGGTGTGGTGGATAATATGAAGCCCGTACATCATGGGTATCAAACTCTGGCCCGTGGGCCAAATCTGGCTCGCCGTGTAATTTAATTTGGCTCTTGAGGCAATATCAATTTAGCATTAGAGCTGTAACACCGCATTCACCGCTAATACTCATGCTTGCCAACCCTCCTAATTTTCCCGGTAGACTCCCAAAGTTCAGTGCCCCTCCCGAAAATCTCTAGGGGCAACCATTCTCCCGAATTTCTACCGATTTCGACCTGGACAACTATATTGGGGGCGTGCATTTAAGGCACTGCCTTTAGCGTTCTCTACAACCTGTCATCACGTCCACTTTTCCTCCATACTAACAGCGTGTCACATAATATTTGTGGCTTATACACACACACACGCAGAAGTGAATGCAAGGCATACTTGGTCAACAGCCATACAGGTCACACTGAGGGTGGCCGTATAAACAACTTTGGCACTGTTACAAATATGCGCCAAACTGTAAACCCACACCAAACAAGAATGACAAACACATTTCGGGTGAACATCCGCACCGTAACACAACAGAACAAATACCCAAAACCCCTTGCAGCGCTAACTCTTCCGGGAAACTTCCAGCAAACTGACCAATAATCAACGTTTTATTCATGCATTTTCTCTTGCTACTTCAAGGCTTGAATGTTTGGGTCATTCATTATTGTTATTTTATTTTCAAATTTATTATTAGCCTATGGAAAAAAATTATATTTACCACAGAAGATTGCAAATAGAAAAAAAGGCATAACATTTTTATTTAAATTTTATTTGATATGCCATTGACTTTTTTAAAATTATTATTATTATTATTTGAAAGTGGATTTTGCATGTCACTAAAGTTATATAAGCCTTGCTTGTTCAATATTTAATGCAAAACTTGTTTGGGTCCCTATTAAAAGGTTAATTTGTTCAACCTTGGCCCGCGGCTTTGTTCCGTTTAAAATTTTGGCCCACTCTGTATTTGAGTTTGACACCACTGCCGTACATTAAGGAGAACCCCTAAATGTAGTTAAACCGGATGTATATGGTAGCGCTTTTATTTTGAAGACGGAAAAGTATCTAATTGGTTTGAGAAAGTGTCTTGACATGTTTTGATGTCCTTTTGATTGTTTACTATAAAAAGAAAAAGTTTATTTTCGACATCCCGCTGACCGTCTTTTATTTCTGTTGCGCTTTTATGTCATCTTGCTTACTGAATCAGTCACAGTATCAATCTAAATATTAACTGTAATATGTAACGGAAGTGAAGCACCACCCACCTCTAGAACGACGCGCGCAGCAGGTGTTTCTGTAGAGATATAGTCTCTTCTCACGGCACAAAAGTTGTCCTTTCTTGTCAGTAGAAAAACTTCTTATGGCTTCGAACCTTATATTTCCATAATGTACCCTATTCTTCATCCATTTCTGCTCGCTTGTGGCTCATCAGTAGCATGTGAACTGTAGCCAAGTTCCCCCGCTACGGCACGGCAGGAGGGTCAAAAACGAAGTGTTCATGTTAATTGCCCTCTAAAAAGATGTGCCGTAATTTAAATTTATAGTTAACACGCTATCATTGACAGCCCTACTAATTTGGGATGCACCGAAATGAAAATTTGTGGCCGAAGCCGAAACCAAATAAAATTTAAGCGCTTGGCCGAAGGCCGATTACCGAATAATGAAGGCAGTTTTTCACAACTTTTTTAAATTGCATAAATAGCTTAGAATACATTTTTAGACATGTTTTTCAAATAAAGCAAATTTTTATTGAATATTGACATTTTTTTGATATTCCAGTAGCCTTTGCTTTTCAAAAAAAGCACAGTTATTTATTTATATTAGGCCTTGAAACAAAACGTGCATTCCAAAAAATAAATAAAGTGCATTAAAGTGGATACACCCACAACAAATGAATTATTGTCCTTTTGGCAAAAGTCTGCTTAGCCACAGTAGATAGGCTAATTATGTAAACAGAAGGCTCAAGTAAATCTCAATTAAGTGTGTGCTTGTAACCTCTTACACTTATACAGGTAGCCTACACGACAGGCTAATAATGTAAACAGAGGCCCCACTAAATCTAAATAAGTGTGTGCTTGTAACCTCATACATATACAGGTACACAACATATCCCAGGCCAGAACAGATTTGTCAATAACAGTACTTCAGCTTCAGAATAAAAAGAAGGAAACTATGTATAAAACAATTTTAATTTAATTTATTTTAATATAAATAACTTTAGCCCGGTCTATTTGCCACATTTCAAACATCTTGGTGAATGCGTCGGATATGGCTGCTGCCGTATGGGACCATCTGACTTCCTGTGAGTGAAGTACAATCTTTTGTAACTTGAAATCCTCGTCTACCCATTGTGCAGTTAAACTCGGCATGCTGGTGGGGCTGACATCCGCGCTCTATATGTCTGTCGTGAAGCTGAAGTGAATATCATTATCTTTAACCAAGAGCTCATGGATGCGGGCTGCAACACTGTCATACATCTCCGGTAAGCACACATCAGAGAAATACCGTCTGCTCGGTATCATGTAACGGGGCTCAATGTCCTCCACAACACAAAACGGTTGATCATCCAAAGCCATAAACTCCATTACCTTCTTTGTAATTCCGTTTGCTTTGGCACTATCAGTCGCAAACTTTTTCAGCCGCAGCCGTCTCTTTCTCGTACTCGACATGATTTTCTGGGTGTTTGGCTTTTAAATTGTAAATTAAAGCAGTAGTGCTGAAGGTCTTTGCTGAGGCACTTCCTCAAGACAGTTTGGCTGAACATTCGTTGCAAACTGCAATTATTTTGTCACTTTCCGACACTTTAAAATATCTCCACACTGCTGACATTTTTCCGGAGGCGCCGGGTTACAACGTCACCGCGTCACTGCACGTTGGTTGATTGTGTCACCACGTCAAAAAATTGCGTCATTGCGTCACTATTCGGCCTTGCTTTCAACTCATTCCACCGAAGGCCGAATGTGGCTTTTTTTGCCATATTCGGCCGAATATATTCGGTTACCGATTAATCGGTGCATCCCTACTACTAATAACATAGATTTGTTTTATATATACACATAACAGTTTTTACAAGAAAATATATGCATCATTGCATATCAAAATGATCATGACATCATGTTATATTGACCAGGCCCCCAATGTCAATCATATGTCATATTGACCACACCCCCACTTCCACATATACAATCTAGGGGAAACCATGATCTGTACATAGTCAATTATTTCCAAGGCTTGTTCTTTAGCTGTTACTGAATATTCATGGAGAGCATTCGAGAATCCTGTCTTCTTTTCTCATACATGCACAGGGTCCCGCGTGGATGCCCTCGACCGAGCGGGTCGGACCCCTCTACACCTCGCACGCTCCAAACTGAACATTCTGCAGGAAGGAGATTCCAGGAGCTTAGAAACCCTGAGAGGAGAAGTGACACAGGTAGATCTCGAGTAACCTCACACTCACTCTGGGTTCAGTCTAACTTGAAATAAATATTTAATTGAATGTTTGGTCCAGTATTTTGAAAGAAACAAACCAAAAAGATCCCTGTCCTAACAATTAGGAATATTTTTGAGGACTCATAACTTATAGCACGGTTGATGATGATGATGATGATGACTTCTTTGTATGTTTTTCCCCTGCTCAGATTATACAAATGCTGAGAGAATATCTAAATTTAATGGGCCAAAGTGAAGCTAAAGAGAGACTGGAGCATATTTCGACCCAGCTGCAACACACACGAACCAAAGAGCAAGTAAGATGTGTACTTTGTTATATGTATAGAAAAAAGTACCTCGGTTTTTGTATACACCACTTTTCGTGTCATTTGGTATCTCGACCAAAATTTGACCTGAACTTTGCCCCCGGTTTTTGGATACTGTCTCGGCCATTTTACAGCCCAACAAACTCGTGTCTGCCTGCGGTGTGTGATTACACGGAATCGAGTTGTGCTTTTTAAATGATAAATGGGTTGTACTTGTATAGCGCTTTTCTACCTTCAAGGTACTCAAAGCGCTTTGACACTACTTCCACATTTACCCATTCACACACACATTCACACACTGATGGAGGGAGCTGCCATGCAAGGCGCCAACCAGCACCCATCAGGAGCAAGGGTGAAGTGTCTTGCTCAGGACACAACGGACGTGACGAGGTTGGTACTAGGTGGGAATTGAACCAGGGACGCTCGGGTTGCGCACGGCCACTCTCCCCACTGCGCCACCCCGTCCCTTAAAATAAAGTATGACTGCAAAATAATCCACCGTGGTGCCAAAGATGTCAAGATCTGCGAAAGCTGGGAAGGAAAAAGTCTTGAATAAAACAAACAAAAAATAAAGACTTGGAATGCAACAAGAGATGTATGAGAATGCATCTAATATACAAATCTGAATGATGAAGTACTGAATAAGTAAAGAACCCTCCTGATTAGAGATGTCCGATTATATCGGACTGAAGATAATATCGGCCGATAAATGCTTTAAAATGTAATATCGGAAATAATCGGTATCTGTTTCAAAAACTAAAATTTATGACTTTTTAAAATGTTGCTGTATGGAGTGGTACACAGACGTAGGGAGAAATACAGAGCGTCAATAAACCTTACAGGCACTGCCTTTGAGTCCCGGCTCAGTCACGTAACATCTACTGCTTCTCACACACATTAGTGAATGCAAGCATTCTTGATCAACAGCCATACAGGTCACACTTAGGGTGGCCGTACAAACAACTTTAACACTGTTACAAATATGCGCTACACTGTGAACCCACACCAAACAAAAATGACAAACACATTTAGGGATAACATCTGCACCGTAACACAACATAAACACAACGTAACCAATATCCAGTATCCCTTGCAGCACTAACTCTTCCGGGAAGCTACAATATACACCCCCCGCTCCCTCCTAACCCGCCCACTTCAAACTCCTCTTGCCCTCTCAGGGAGAGCATGTCCCAAATTCCAAGCTGCTGTTTTGAGGCATGTTAAAAAACAATAATGCACTTTGTGACTTCAATAATAAATATGGCAGTGCCATGTTGGCATTTTTTTCCATAACTTGAGTTGATTTATTTTGGAAAACCTTGTTACATTGTTTAATGCATCCAACGGGGCATCACAACAAAATTAAGCATAATAATGTGTTCATTCCACGACTGTATATATCGGTATCGGTTGGTATCGAAATCGGTAATTAAGAGTTGGACAATATCAGAATATCGGATATCGGCAAAAAAGCCATCATCGGACATCTCTACTCCTGATTGCTGATGAGATGCTGTTCAGACCAGAGTAAAGGCAATGCATTGTCCACAAAACAGGAAACAAATATAACAAAATAAGAGCACAGAACCAGAACTAATGGAATATGACACAGAAAGCAAAGCCTATCATGTGAAGCATGGCAAAAGAAGGTTGTGAGATCTAGCACTTTGATAAAGAAGTTGAGGAAAAAACATTGAACTGGTAGGAATGTATGAGAGGCTTTCTCGTGTCCTTTCGCCTCATCAAATCAAATCAACTTTATTTATAACGCACATTTAAAATTTACCACAGGTGTAGCCAAAGTGCTGTACAATAGGCAGGTTAAAAGATAACAAGTCTTTGACCAGTCAGAAGGTCAAAGTGAGATCAGACATGTGCATTTAAAGCTGGAAGTACTTTTAGTAAAGTGTGTTTTGTGTTATTGTTCCTAGGGTCTGGAATGAATTAGTTAAATTGAAATGTTTTCTTATTGTAAAAAATAAGTAGGTTTTCAAGGTTCTTCACTGACAGGCAACTCATTTGTGGCGGTGGGGTCTTTGCATGATTTGTATAACTGCCTATAAGGCATGTATTTTTCAAAAACGCTAAAAAAAAAAAAAAAAAAAAAAAAAAAAAAGTGAGATATTTTTAAAAACTTCTAAAGGCTTAGTGGCCCCATACGTGGACAGCACCTTTTAGCTCTTATTTCCTAAATTGTGTACACCACTGAATTGGGGTCTTATGGCCGCTTATGTGGACACTTATACTGCCATCTGGTGGTGTCAGAAGAGTATAACATACAATGGAATTTGGGGAAACAAAGTATAAAAATAAGAATTAACATGAAGTACACGTTTGTGTACTTATGGACTAAGTTAGGCTGACCATATTCTAAAATACCAAAAAGAGGACACATATATCCGTGCTAAGGCGGGCTGCACGCCAAAGTCGGGACTAGGTGAAAATTTGCCAATGATACTCCAACTTGCTTTATAAATTATATATTTATTTAAATAAAGCATTTTTTCTCCTCTGTTGACAGCAGTGTTGGCGCTCGGAATTTTTAAAATGGGTCCCACTTTTTTGTAAGCGTTTCAAAAACAAATGATAAACATATGCATTGTCCTGTTATATTTCACTTTCTATATTATGTTTTGGAAAAAGGTTGTCATAAACGTTACTTAATTGAGTAAAAAAAAAAAAAAGACAAATTTGTACACATATGTAAATGTGTTCAGTTATAAACATTCATTTAATTTCTTCTTTCCTTCATTGATCTAAACTTTACCGTTGCTGGTAGTTTTTTCTAGGTTTTTATTTGATAAGTTGTAGGTGTATTTATTTTAGCATAAAAGTGTAAAAAGTGTTTTGCTTCGGTCATGAAATGATGATAATTGTGTGCCAGGGCATACATACATTTTATATTTAACGCTTAAATCTCTGGAGTCTACATCAACTTCATATATATTTCTAATATCACAATATTTTATTTTTTTTTTGTTTGTTTGTTTGTTTTCCGACCTTTTTGTCAAATAAAACTTTTTTTTTTTTTATGGCAAACACACAAAATATGCAAAATCTTCCACCAAAATTATTTTTCAAAGTGGGACATTAGATGTGAAGTAATCAAAATCTTGGATAGGTCAATAATTCATAATAACATTGATTTATCATTTTGATTCTATATTATGTTTTGAGCAATGAAAGTTTGAAAGAAAAAAACAGCTTTGATTTATTATTTATTTTTTATTCACCTTTTGTTTTGTTTTTGTTTATTTTAATTGTATTCTTACGATGTGCCCTGGGCCTTTAAAACATTATCTGTGGGCCGCAAATGGCCTCCGGGGCACACTTTTGACACCCCTGCTATAGATAATAAATTAAATCTGATAAATATCGATAAAAAGCAGAGCCTGGCAACGCAGGCGTGTTTATCATAACTCTCTCGCTCTCTCTGTCTCTGCCCCTCCCGCATAAATGCTGCTGCGTGCGCACACCTTAACAATTTGATTTGTTTTTAAACCCTTCTTAACCCTCAACGTACATTGAAAATACACGCAACCCTAACTCAAAATGCCGGACATTTGAGGCATTTAAGAAACTCCGCCCGGAAAGCCCCGCAAAAGAAGACATGTCCAGGGAAAAGAGGACATATGGTCAGTCTAACGAAGTACATAATATCAAAAGATGATTCTTATTTATTATTCTAATTAGGGTCCAATAAACCCAAATAGCAAAGAGAAATTAAAAAAGCATGTAAAAAAAACAGCTTGGGCCTTATGAGGTTAAAGACACATTTGTGTCATTTGGTATTAGTATCAATGTATCTGTTTTCTTGTAGCATTTTTTTTGCTAATTGTTTGAGGACTACAAAGTAGCACCGGCTACACTTTATACACCCCTGGTATATTGACACATTAATCTGCCCTGGAATTTAGTTTGGCAGATATGTAAACAGTCTTTTAAATTCAAGATGAAAAAACATCGAACTTGTTTATTTATAGTATACAGAATGAAGTTACTGTATAAGTGAGCCCACGAAGGAAAATACATTATGATATACATGAAGTGCACATTACAGTTTGGTATCAACAATACATTTTGGTATGAACTGAACAAAAAGCCATCCACTTATACGGGATAAAGGCTCACTCTTATGCTAACATACAATAGACTGCCCCATTGACAGAAATGAGCATTTTGATTGTTTCAAACTTGTACAAATGTTTAACATATGAGATTTTACCTGTACAAAATTGACATAAAACAGCAAATGCATTTCTACTTACAAGCATATAGTCCTCAAACTCTGGAATCTAATATCGATCGCTTATGTTGTACTGCTAGACCAGCTGTGTGTGTATGCTGACTAATAACCCTCTAACTCTATTTTTAAACAATGTCAATAATGATATTGAATCTGTCCCAATAAATTATATTTTTTTTCACTGCCATTTGTAATATTATTCATTCTTAACATGTTCAACATTTGTTGTTTATACTGTATATCAACTGCATCTAACAGAGTAACCACCTGCATTTTCATCATGCTATCATGTTTAAAGACAACAAAGCATTATATTCTGCTTTACCTTCCTGTATAGCACAATCGCAAAACTCAATCAATCAATCAATCAATCAATGTTTATTTATATAGCCCCAAATCACAAATGTCTCAGAGGACTGCACAAATCATTACGACTACAACATCCTCGGAAGAACCCACAAAAGGGCGAGGAAAACTCACACCCAGTGGGCAGGGAGAATTCACATCCAGTGGGACGCCAGTGACAATGCTGACTATGAGAAACCTTGGAGAGGACCTCAGATGTGGGCAACCCCCCCCCCCCTCTAGGGGACCGAAAGCAATGGATGTCGAGCGGGTCCAACATGATACTGTGAAAGTTCAATCCATAGTGGCTCCAACACAGGCGCGAGAGTTCAGTTCAAAGCGGATCCAAGACAGCAGCGAGAGTCCCGTCCACAGGAGACCATCTCAAGCGGAGGCGGGTCAGCAGCGTAGAGATGTCCCCAATCGATAAAGGCGAGCGGTCCATCCTGGGTCCCGACGAGCGGTCCATCCTGGGTCTCGACTCTGGACAGCCAGTACTTCATCCATGGTTATCGGACCGGACCCCCTCCACAAGGGAGGGGGGGACATAGGAGAAAGAAAAGAAGCGGCAGATCAACTGGTCTAAAAAGGAGGTCTATTTAAAGGCTAGAGTATACAGATGAGTTTTAAGGTGAGACTTAAATGCTTCTACTGAGGTAGCATCTCAAACTGTTACCGGGAGGGCATTCCAGAGTACTGGAGCCCGAACGGAAAACGCTCTATAGCCCGCAGACTTTTTTTGGGCTCTAGGAATCACTAATAAGCCGGAGTCTTTTGAACGCAGATTTCTTGCCGGGACATATGGTACAATACAATCGGCAAGATAGGCTGGAGCTAGACCGTGTAGTATTTTGTACGTAATTAGTAAAACCTTAAAGTCACATCTTAAGTGCACAGGAAGCCAGTGCAGGTGAGCCAGTACAGGCGTAATATGATCAAACTTTCTAGTTCTTGTCAAAAGTCTAGCAGCCGCATTTTGTACCAACTGTAATCTTTTAATGCTAGACATGGGGAGACCCGAAAATAATACGTTACAGTAATCGAGACGAGACGTAACAAACGCATGGATAATGATCTCGGCGTCTTTAGTGGACAAAATGGAGCGAATTTTTGCGATATTACGGAGATGAAAGAAGGCCGTTTTAGTAACGCTTTTAATGTGTGACTCAAAGGAGAGAGTTGGGTCGAAAATAATACCCAGATTTTTTTACCGAGTCACCTTGTTTTATTATTTGGTTGTCAAATGTTAAAGTTGTATTATTAAATAGAGGTCGGTGTCTAGCAGGACCGATAATCAGCATTTCCGTTTTTTTGGCGTTAAGTTGCAAAAAGTTAGCGGACATCCATTGTTTAATTTCATTAAGACACGCCTCCAACTGACTACAGTCCGGCGTGTTGGTCAGCTTTAGGGGCATGTAGAGTTGGGTGTCATCAGCATAGCAGTGAAAGCTAATACCGTATTTGCGTATGACGTCACCTAGCGGCAGCATGTAGATGCTGAAGAGTACAAGGCCAAGCACCGAACCCTGGGGAACTCCACACGTTACCTTAACATAGTCCGAGGTCACACTGTTATGGGAGACGCACTGCATCCTATCAGTAAGATAAGAGTTAAACCAAGACAGGGCTGAGTCTGACATACCAATTCGTCTTTTGATACGCTCTAATAAAATATTATGATCGACGGTATCGAAAGCAGCGCTAAGATCGAGGAGCAGCAACATAGATGACGCATCAGAGTCCATCGTTAGCAATAGATCATTAGTCAATTTTGCGAGGGCTGTCTCAGTCGAGTGATTTGCCCTGAAACCGGATTGAAAGGTTTCACATAGATTGTTAAACGCTAAGTGTTCATTTAGCTGCTCTGCAACAATTTTTTCGAGGATTTTCGAAATAAAGGGAAGGTGAGACACCGGTCGGTAGTTTACCATGAGGTCAGGATCGAGGTTAGGTCTTTTAAGGAGAGGATGAATAACCGCTTTTTTGAATGCTAGGGGAACAGTGCCCGAGGAAAGTGATAAGTTTATAATATTTAGCACTGATGGACCTAATAATACAAAAAGCTCCTTGATAAGTTTCCCAGGAAGTGGGTCAAGTAAACATGTTGTTTGTTTTATTCCATTTACACGTTGTAACAATTATTCTAATGTTATTTCATCAAAACGAGAGAAACTATTTTGGATATTTGCAGTATCCGCCGTATATACAGTCGTATCTGTGTTAATATAACCCAGTTGTAGCTGGGACGCATTGTCTTTAATCTCCTTTCTAATAAGTTCAATTTTCTTATTAAAGAACTTCATAAAGTCATCTGCCGAATGGGTGGAGCTACTGGAAGGAGTCCCTTGTTGGGTTAGCGATGCTACTGTACTAAACAAAAATTTTGGATTGTTTTTATTAATGCGGATGATATTTGAGTAATAATTAGTTTTAGCTAAGGTAAGCATGCGTTTATAAGTTCTTAAACTATCACACCATGCTTGATGGTGCACCTCAAGTTTAGTCGTGCGCCATTTGCGTTCCAGCTTTCTACATAATAATTTCTGAGCTTTAGTTTCTTCAGTAAACCATGCCGCCTTTTTTAACTTCAGCGGTGCTATACTATCAATGGTTTCGCGCAGGGCGTTATTGAAGTTGTTAGTGAGGTTATCAATAGAGCCCACATACTTTGGGAACGGTGCCATTACCGAGGGTAGTAGGTCAGCAAGAGTCGTCATTGTGGCAGCATTAATGTTGCGGCTGCTATAGCAGTTTTTATTATTATTAGCTTGCCGAACATGAGTCTGAACTTCGAATTTTATAAGGTAGTGATCGGACATTACTTTAGTATACGGGAGTATCGTAACTTTGGAAACGGTGATACCTCTGACAAGCACTAGGTCTATCGTATTACCGCTGCGATGCGTCGGTTCATTTATTATTTGTGTAAGACCACAGCTATCAATTATAGTCTGGAGCGCCACGCACGGTGGGTCCGATGGGGTATTCATATGGATATTAAAGTCCCCCATTATAATTATATTATCGGCGTGCGTCACTAGATCAGCAACAAACTCTGAGAATTCACTAATAAAGTCCGAATATGGCCCTGGGGGGCGGTAGATAACGGCCAGACACAGAGGCAGAGGTGTGGCAGACTTCATAGAAAGCACCTCAAAAGATTTATATTTATTATTTAAGTTAGGACTAAAGTTAAAGTTTTCGTTGTATATTAGTGCGACACCCCCCCCCCCCCCCCCCCTCCCCTTTTAAGGGGACGGGCAATATGCGCATTCGTATAGTTAGGAGGGGATGCCTCATTTATCGCAAAAAAGTCATCTGGTTTAAGCCAGGTTTCGCTAAGACCGATGACGTTAAGGTTGTTGTCTCTAATGACCTCATTAACTAATAACGTTTTGGGAGACAAAGATCTGATGTTTAGAAAGCCCATATTATAGGTAGTGGGCTGTTTTAAGGTGTTGTTGATAAAATGATCCGTAGTAGCAATATTAATAATGTTGCGTTTATTATGCGCAGTGTACTTAAAATAATTACGACCATATCTAGGAATTGATATGACGGGAATTTTCAGATTGTCTACTTGGCGCTGCGATAAACTGAACGCATCATAATTTGCCACCTCAGTAGAACGCATGTCTAACTCTGACGTAGTCATAGTCATAGCAGAAAAAACATTTTGTGAGTTGTGTATTATTCTACGAAAACTGCTATGTGTACAGGGATCATCCAGCCTGGCGCTGGCTAGTTCTAACTTAACTGACTCCATACCCAGGCTAGCAGGCTCTGTAATTGCCTGTGACCGGGCTTGCTCTAGTGCAGTTAGTCAAATGTGGCTCAATGCGAAATCTATGTTCCGAGACAAGAGGATAGCGCCTTCCTGGTTAGGGTGAAGACCGTCTCTCCTCAGCAAGCCAGGTTTGCCCCAGAAAGAGGGCCAATTATCAATAAACGTAAATCCCTGTAGTCTACAGAAGCTATCCAGCCACTTGTTAAGAGAGACTAATCTGCTATATCTCTCATCATTGCCTCTCCCAGGCAGGGGGCCAGAGACAATTACTCGATGCCTGGACATCTTTCTGGCGAGATTACAAGCCCTGGCTATGTTTCTCTTTGTAATCTCTGATTGTCTCATCCTAACGTCATTGGAGCCAACGTGTATTACTATATTCGCATAACTAGTGGTGCGGTTAGCCTGCCGTACGTGTTTACTAGACCTGTTGCGAGTTAGCTCCCTAAGATTAAAACTACATGTATGTGTGGGAAAAATGGCGGAAGGTATTGCTAACAAAAACCGAGGTACCACTAAATAAGAAGAGTCCAAACGACAGAACGCGTTGCTGATTTGTCACAAATTTATATCCTATGTTTTTTTACTTTTTCAAATTTTAGGTGGATGAGGTGACCGATTTACTGGCCAGCTTCACTTCACTCAGCCTACAGAAACAGAATTTGGGAGACAGGTAGAGGACAAAGAAGCGGTTTCTTTGTTACTTTTTTCAAGCAAACCTCTACCCTGAATACTGGTACCACTTCTCACAATCTGGACTACTCTTTAATGTAATTAACACACAGTTGAGTAAAGTGTAACATTTGAGAATTTTAAGTATGTTATCAGGAAGAAAACACATGTGTTGTTGCTGATCTCAAATGTATTCCTGTTTGAAAGTTGTCCATCAGGTGTTAATGATATTTTTGTAGTTGGTAGTAGATTTTGTGGAACAGTCTGAATTATTGCAAACTTGGCCTTAATTTACCCAAAACAACAATGTTTCTATTCTCTTCTCCATTTGTCTTTTATTAGTGGACCAAAGCTTTCCCTATCCCTTTCTAAAATGCCTCAATTTGTCCGTCATATAAATTCTGTTTTCAGACTAAATTCTTGACAACTTAATTTAGAGGGCGCATCATAAAGCTACCTCCAGTTGTGCCAAAAAAGTAACAGTAATTACTTATTTTGTGACTTCTGACTGTTCAGCAGCAGAAAGTAAATATGCATAATTTTTAATTGGTTTTAATGCATTGTTCCTGGTTTCATGCAGATAATTTGCCAACAATCCCATTGGACCTTAAATGCAGAAGGCACAACAGTATGGAAGGTGGAGGACAGATTCAGTCCTAAAGACTTGCCTTTGTTTTATCGTCATGCATATTGTAACTATGTGAGCAGGCAGTTTTAATGTTTGACTTGTTTTTTTCTTTATCACAGGAAACTTGCAATGACTCTCCATTTTTATTGCATGTTGATGTTTAAAGGGGGACTACACTTTTTGGGGGGAAATGTTGCACATCATTCACAATCCTTATGTAAGACAAGGACACATATTTTCTTTTTTTATGCTTTCTAATCATAAACAAACTTTAGCCAAAATAAGCTCACAATGGGTTCAATTGGAGCTCCACTATTCCGCTCACTACGCCCTTTTAAAAATCATCCAAAAACTGCCAACAATACTCTATTTACATTTTGTGACCCAACGATAAACAAAGTATTAGCAATATTGCTATTATAAGCGCTAATGTTAAGGACCTGTTTTAGCGGCGCATTGATCACAGAGGATGTATTCCTCCCCTCTGAGCTGGTGAAAGTTAATTCCCGATTATAAATCATGACTCTCACCTGGACGGTAGAAGGTCGTGGCCATAAACCTGAGAAGTTGCTCAACTTTGACAGCCACCTTAGACTGGGAGATGGTGAGAAACACACAACCACCTTTTTTAATTTTTTAACGATTGCCAGGTTTTTGTTATCTAACCAGAAATATATAAATATGTGAGAGCAGACACTGTACAGTAAGTGGTTGTTGTCTCTCCTGAAGTCTGCATGAACGTAGTAGTAAGAGTTGAGGAAAAAAAGCTAATTTTCCGATGCATCTATTAAATGAATGTGCTGCCATTTGCTTAAAATTATCAAAATTGGTAAATATTATGTGTTAACATGAATCTGGCCGTTCCTACATTACATATACAGTTGCGATCAAAAGTTTTCAAAGAACCTAATGTCATGGCTGTCTTGAGTTTCCAATAATTTCTCCAACTCTTGTTTTTTTGTGATAGAGTGATTGGAGCAGATACTTTTCTGAATTTATTATGGGTCTACTGAAAATGTGAGCAAATCTCCTGGGTTAAAAGTATACATACAGCAATGTAAATATTTGCTTACATTGGCAAGTTTCACTGCAATAAAGCGCTTTTGATAGCCATCCATAAGCTTCTGGCAAGTTTCTGCTTGAATTTTTGACCACTCCTCTTGACATGTGTTGGTTTTCTGACATGGACTTGTTTCTTCAGCATTGTCCACGTGTTTAAGTCAGGACTTTTGTAAAGGCCATTCTAAAACCTTAATTCTAGCCTGATTTAGCTATTCCTTTACCACTTTTGACATGTGTTTGGGGTCATTGTCCTGTTGGAACACCCAACTGCGCACAAGAACCAACCTCCGGGCTGATGATTTTAGGTTGTCCTGAAGAATTTGGAGGTAAGAATTTGCTGTATGTATGCTTTTTACCCAGCATATTTTGTCACATTTTCAGTAGACCCATAAAAAACTCATAAAAGAACCAAACTTCATGAATGTTTTTTGTGACCAACAAGTATGTGCTCCAATCACTCTATCACAAAAAAATATAAGAGTTGTATAAATTATTGGACACTCAAGACAGCCATGATATTATGTTCTTTACAAGTGTATGTAAACTTTTAAACGCGACTGTATACTTACAACGCGTATATAAAACGTTGATAGAGGTGTTTTGATGTTTTTTAGAGTGCCGTATAGGACTTTATTTTTAGCTGACTTTTTCTAACGTTTATTTACTATTCAAAAGCATGTGTCCTTGTCTTACATAGGGATTGTGAATGATCTGCAAAATAAAATAAAAAAGAAGAGCGCAGTTCCCCCTGTACCAGTGTAATATATGGTCAAAATACCTAACTCAATAAATTCCTATGAATAACTAACTGTTTTATTTGTATTTGTTGGTACAATATAGTAGAGAAATGTGGTACAATTGAAACAACTGAACTGAGCTGTTAAATCGCGGCTTGTTCTTCCTCGGGTCTGATTGGCTGCAGAGCACAAGCCCCGCCCCCACGTACAGAAGTATTGTTTCGCCGTTCCTAAAAATGGCGTCCGCACCCGCGTAATTTGGAGACCTTATTTTGGTATTTCATATTTGACAAGCCCAATTTTCCACACCTTCTAATAATTTTTGAGAGTTGCCGTTGCACCGACAGTGAAAGGACGAAGACATGAGAGAAACGGCATGTCTGCACGATGGTGCTGCTCATTGAAGGGACACTGCGGCCTAGCTGTTACGGAAGCACCGGCCTCTCCTAAGACGGTTACCCGGGCAAGGCGAGCCTACTCACGGTAGGGGGTATTCGAATGCTGGCGCTGCCCCGGAAGCCGGGTGGTCACATTCATGGGACAGAGGGGGTGTGTTTATATGTCATTACAAACGTAGGCGGGAATGTTTTTAGTTAGCACAATGTATACATTTTAATACGCATACTATGTCATTAAATAATGGACCACTTGTCTGAATTTGACGTTCCCCTTTGGTGTTGGTTGGACTGCCCAATGTATGATTTATCTTCAATGTTGCAGCTAATATGTAGTTATTAATACATGTGCAATCAGTCATAATAATGGCAACATTATTCCACTTTGCTCAAAATATGACTCAAACTCTTCATGATATAAATCCACTAACTTGTTTCTCATATATATTTTTTATCAGACCAGCATCCTCCTGCCTCCATCCTGCTCATGACATCTGAGAGAATGGCTTTTGAAGAATTTAAAACTAAAGGAGAACTGGGTAATTGCATTTGATATCATTGTAATCAGTCACTGTGCGTCATATTTAACTCAGAAACACCATGGTTTATTACTATTAATGGAAAATACAGATTTTTGTGTAAGACTTGCACTTATGGGAAAAAAAATGTGGAAATCAATGTGACTTTTTATGGTAATACTCATTTGTTCCTTGTTTTAGATGTTGGGATGGATGAAGAGAGGGGTCTGGTAGCCGGCCGTAGCCAGAGAGAGAAAAGGAGGTCGTACAAAGATCTTTTACGAGAAGAAGAGGAAATTGCAGCTCAGGTCCGCAAGTCTTCCAAAAAACGCCCAAAGGTGAAATTTTAAACATCTTAAAGGCCTATTGAAACCCACTACTACCCACCACGCAGTCTGATAGTTTATAAATCAATGATGAAATATTACCATTGCAACACGTGCCAATACAGCCTTTTTAGTTTACTAAATTGCAATTTTAAATATCCCGGGACTTTTTTCTTGAAAACGTCGCGTAATGATGACGTGTACGCGTGACGTCACGGGCTGTTATGAATATAATAATAATAATAATACAAATGGATTAGATTTATATCGCGCTTTTCTATTGTTATATACTCAAAGCGCTCACAGAGAAGTGGGAACCCATCATTCATTCACACCTGGTGGTGGTAAGCTACATCTGTAGCCACAGCTGCCCTGGGGTAGACTGACGGAAGCGTGGCTGCCAGTTTGCGCCTACGGCCCCTCCGACCACCACCAATCATTCATTCATCATTCATTAACCGGTGTGAGCGGCACCGGGGGCAAAGGGTGAAGTGTCCTGCCCAAAGACACAACGGCAGCGACTTTGATGTCCATAGGTGGGAAGCGAACCTGCAAACCTCAGGTTTCTGGCCCGGCCGCTCTACCCACTACGCCATCCCGCCCCAATATGAGCGCTGCGTACACACACAGCTAAAAGTCGTCTGCTTTAACGGCATATTTACACAGTATTTTGGACATCCGTGTTGCTGAATCTTTTGCAATTTGTTCAATTAATATTGGAGAACTCAAAGTAAAAAGATGCAGTTGGGAAGCTTTAGCCTTTAGCCACACAAACACACAGTGATTCTTTGTTTAAAATTCACAGACGTGAAACTTTTCTATGGATCACAGCGAACATTGATCCCAACCGAATGTCAACCAGCAGGTTTCGGCGAGAAAATTGTGGTTAAAAAGTCGCCTCTTTCCGGATATCAGCTGAGCTTGTGCCTCCCGTACAGCAACCGTCAACTTCCCTGAGACACTGCGCGTCAACACCCGGCCGTGGACGTACTGTTGAACTCACTAAAACACTAGCAACACAATAGAAAGATAAGGGATTTCCCGTAAATTATCCTAGTAAATGTCTCTAAAAACATATGAATCCGTCTCAATGCAACGCGATTGCAATCTCGTTTTTTTTTAACTTGTTTTTTTTTTCTTTTTCGAGTCCGTCGCTATCAATATCCTCAAACACAAATCTTTCATCCTCGCCCAAATTAATGGGGAAATTGTCGTTGTCTCGGTCTGAATACCGTATTTTCCGTGCTACAAGCCGCCCGGGTTATAAGCCGCACCTTCAATGAATGGCATATTTAAAAACCGACTTCCGGTAGAGGCAGGGCTTTTCTCCAGTTGCGAACGTTATCGTGGATGTTCTCCACTAAATCCTTTCAGCAAAAATATGGCAATATCGCGAAATGATCAAGTATGACACATAGAATGGACCTGCTATCCCCGTTTGAATAAGAAAATCTTTCTGTGTGGAGTTTGCATGTTCTCCCCGTAAATGCGTGGGTTCCCTCCGGGTACTCCGGCGTCCTCCCACCTCCAAAGACATGCACCTGGGGATAGGTTGATTGGCAACACTAAATTGGCCCTAGTGTGTGAATGTGTGTGTGAACATTGTCTGTCTATCTGTGTTGGCCCTGCGATGAGATGGCGACTTGTCCAGGGTGTACCCCGCCTTCTGCCCGATTGTAGCTGAGATAGGCGCCAGCGCCCCCCGTGACCCCGAAAGGGAATAAGCGGTAGTAAATGGATGGATGGATCATTTCAGTAGGCCTTTAAACAGTGCTGAATGATGATGATGATGATGATGATGATGATGATGATGATGATGTAGATGTAGATGTGTATAAATTGTTTTCTTTAAGAACCACTCAAGCGTTTAAAAAATGAATAAATGAATATATATATATATATATATATATATATATATATATATATATATATATATATGAGGGTTGGACTCGGCCAAGGCTGTCTTTTGTCACCGATTCTGTTCATAATTTTTATGGACATAATTTCTAGACGCAGTCAAGGCGTTGAGGGGTTCCGGTTTGGTGGCCGCGGGATTAGGTCACTGCTTTTTGCAGATGATGTGGTCCTGATGGCTTCATCTGGCC
Source organism: Nerophis ophidion (assembly GCF_033978795.1). Classification (NCBI taxonomy): domain Eukaryota; kingdom Metazoa; phylum Chordata; class Actinopteri; order Syngnathiformes; family Syngnathidae; genus Nerophis; species Nerophis ophidion. Next base: position 25,904,300 of record NC_084633.1, on the reverse strand, counting down.
GGGATCTTCAGCTCTCACTGGATCGGTTCGCAGCCGAGTGTGAAGCGACCGGAATGAGAATCAGCACCTCCAAGTCCGAGTCCATGGTTCTCGCCCGGAAAAGGGTGGAGTGCCATCTCCGGGTTGGGGAGGAGACCCTGCCCCAAGTGGAGGAGTTCAAGTACCTAGGAGTCTTGTTCACGAGTGGGGGAAGAGTGGATCGTGAGATCGACAGGCGGATCAGTGCAGCGTCTTCAGTAATGCGGAGGCTGTATTGATCCGTTGGGGTGAAGAAGGAGCTGAGCCGGAAGGCAAAGCTCTCAATTTACCGGTCGATCTACGTTCCCATCCTCACCTATGGTCATGAGCTTTGGGTCATGACCGAAAGGATAAGATCACGGGTACAAGCTGCCGAAACTAGTTTCCTCCGCCGGGTGGCGGGGCTCTCCCTTAGAGATAGGGTTAGAAGCTCTGCCATCCGGGAGGAACTCAAAGCCGCTGCTCCTTCACATCGAGAGGAGCCAGATGAGGTGGCTCGGGCATCTGGTCAGGATGCCACCCGAACGCCTCCCTAGGGAGGTGTTTAGGGCACGTCCAACCGGTAGGAGGCCACGGGGAAGACCCAGGACACGTTGGGAAGACTATGGCTCCCGGCTGGCCTGGGAACGCCTCGGGATCCCCCGGGAAGAGCTAGGCGAAGTGGCTGGGGAGAGGGAAGTCTGGGCTTCCCTGCTTAGGCTGCTGCCCCAGCAACCCGACCTTGGATAGATGATGGATGGATATATATATATATATGTATAAATATATATATATATAGATGTGTGTGTGTGTGTGTGTGTATATATACACACAAAGTACTGTATATGTGAATTTTAATGTATAATCAACTCATTATACGTCTGCCTATGTATTTGAAAAAAAAAAAAAAAAAACTTACCAAATTGATGGATAACTTGCTTTGAAATCATAAGTTAGGTTGACAAGCAAATTATGAAATAGACATTTTTATTTTAACAAAAAATATTTGGAATCATTTTAATGTTTTTTGCATGATCAAATAGTATTAAAGTTTAAAATACACAAAGTATGTGCAAGTTTTCTGTCAAAATTGAAAGAGCAAATTTGTTTAGTAGAAAAACCCAAAACTAGTGAAGTTGGCACGTTGTGTTTTGATTGATTGATTGTAAATGGTAAATAAAAACAGAATACGATGATTTGCTTTTATATTCAATTGAATAGACTGCAAAGACAAGATATTTAATGTTCAAACTAAGAAACTTGTTATTTTTTGCAAATAATCATTTACTTAGAATTTAATGGCGGCAACACATTGCAAAAATGTTGTCACAGGGGCATTTTTACCTCTGTTTTACATGGCCTTTCCTTTTAACAACACTCAGTAAACGTTCGGGAACAGAGGAGACCAATTTTTTAAGCTTTTCAGGTGGAATTATTTCCCGTTCGTGCTTGATGTACAGCTTAAGATGTTCAACAGTCCGGCTTCTCCGTTGTCATATTTTAGGCTTCATAATACGCCACACATTTTCAATGGGAGACAGGTCTGAACTACAGACAGGCCAGTCTAGTACCCGCACTCTTTTCCTGTGAAGCCACGCTGTTGTAACACGTGGCTTGGCATTGTCTTGCTGAAATTAGCAGGGGCGTCCAAAACCTGTATGTACCTTTCAGCATTAATGGTGCCTTCACAAATGTGTAAGTTACCCATGCCTTGGGCACTAATAAACCCCCATACCATTATAGATGCAGGCTTTTCATCTTTATGCCTATAACAATCCGGATGGTTATTTTCCTCTTTGGGCCGGAGGACACAACGTCCACAGTTTTCAACAAAAATTTGAAATGTGGACTTGTCAGACCACAGAACACATTTCCACTTGGTTGATAAATGGCTTTCGAGTTTTAAATTGCACTTCCAGATGTAGCGACGAACTGTAGTTTCTGACAGTGGTTTTCTGAAGTGTTCCTGAGCCTGTGTGGTGATATTCTTTACACACTAATGTCGCTTTTTGATGCAGTACTGCCTTAGGGATCAAAGGCTGCTTACGCGTAGTGATTTCTCCAGATTCTCTGAACCTTTTGATTATAGTACGCACCGTAGATGGTGAAATCCCTAATTTCCTTGCAATAGCTGGTTGAGAAATGTTGTTCTTAAACTGTTGGACAATTTGCTCACGCATTTGTTCACAAAGTGGTGACCCATGCCCCATCCTTGTTTGTGAATGACTGAGCATGTAATTGAAGCTGCTTTTATACCCAATCATGGCACCTGCCTGTTCTAAATCAGCCTGTTCACCTGTGGGATGTTCCAAACAAGTGTTTGATGAGCATTCCTCAACTTTCTCAGTCTTTTTGCCACTTGTACCTGCTTTTTTGATACATGTTGCAGGCATCATATTCCAAATGAGCTAATATTTACAAAAAATAAAGTTTTCCAGTTCGAACGTTGAGTATCTTGTCTTTGCAGTCCAGTCAATTGAATATTGATTGAAGAGGATTTGCAAATCAATGTATTTTGTTTGTTTACGATTTACACAACGTATCAACCTCACTGGTGTTGGGTTTTGTAAGAACAATTAAGTGCTCTATTGACACCTTATTTACGGGATTTCGCAGGACACAATAAAACGATGCGGCAGGCTGGATCTGATCCGCAGGCCTATAGTTTGACACGTGTTAAAAAACATGTTAATGAGTTTTGATTGATGACACTGTATGTCTGAAATGTCTCATTTTCACATTAGGATTCAGAGCTATTCATGATGTCAGGAGACTCACACAAAAAGAAGAAGAAATATAGTGACGATTACTACTACAGAGGTGAGTAGTAAACTGATTTAATGTGTTTAATTATATATATTTTTTTACCTGGCTGTTTCTATGATGTGTGCATGAAATGGCAGTGTTGTGTGTTCTTATTAACACGGTTGCTTTTTGGGATCTGTATCTTTCTGTATGCAGTTTGCATGCTATCCCTGGACTAGGCCTGATTGGGTATTGTTTACATATTATTCAATACCAGTCCCAAATCAGTACTCAAAAAATACACTATGCATGATTGTGGTGATGTTAGACTGCTGTTACAATGACCCCTAAATGCCAGACTTGTGTATTAAAGAGCAGAATGAAGTCAGTACATCAATCTGCCAGTGTTGTAATGTACCTTGCTCGAGCGTGATGAGGAATTGTTGTTTGTTTAAGAATATTACACATAATTTTTGCCTCTTGTCTGTGTCAGTAAATTAGTAGTTACAGTGTTGGCGCTAGGAATTTTAAAAATGGGGTCCCATGGTGACTTTGGGGTACCACTTGTTTGTAACCGTTTGGAAAACAAATGATAAATACATGCCTTATCCTGTTATATCTCACATTCTATGCTGTGTTTTGGAAAACGGTTGTCATAAACATTACTTAATTTGTTAAAAAAATCTACAAAAGAAAACAAATTTTTAAGCATATGCATATGTAAATGTCTTCAGTTATAAACATTCATTCACTTTCTTCTTTCCTTCATGGATCTAAACTTTATTTTTGCCAGTATTTTTTTCTATGTTTGTATTTAATAACTTGTAGGTGCATTTATTTCAGTACACTAAGTGTAAAAAGTATTTTGATTCGGTCAAGAAATAGGGTCATACATACATTATTTTTTCAAGCCTTAAATCTCTCGAGTCCACAAACTTCACATCTATCCGTCAATTCTAAGTAGATTTTTTTACGTTGTTTTTTTTGTTTGTCTGTTTTTTTGCCCTTTTTGTCAAAGTAAACTGTTTTTTATGGCAAACACACAATATGCAAAGTCTTCCACAAAAAATATTTTTCAAAGTGGAACATTTGAAGTGAAGTAATCAGAGCCTTGAGTAGGTCAATATTTCATAAAAACATTGATTTTGATTCAATATTATGTTTTGAGCAATGACCGTTTTAAAGAAAAAAACAGCTTTGTTTAATTAGTCAACATTGCAACTTCACCTGTAAAGTTTTTAATTCCACTTTAGTTATGTTTTTGTTTATTTTAATAGTATTTTTAAAATGTGCCGTGGGCCTTTAAAACATTAGCTGTGGGCCACAATTGGCCTCCGGGCCACACTTTTTCCATCTCTGCTATAGATAAAAAAAATTAAATATGAGAAGTCTATGGATAAAAATTAGAGTCAGCATTTCTGCTTCAGTAAACAATGACGGTGATGATGTCATGCTAGCGACACTTGCTAACTTGACAGCCACTTCTCCAAGAGACTCCTTTTGAACACTCCTCGCACATTAACCCTACAAAAGTCACATATTTTCTCCATTTGTTGACCTGCAAAGTATGTTTTTGGGGTGGTGGAGTCTGGTCAAGTGCTGGTTAACTTGACGCTAACAGCTAGCCTATCTCCATCCTCGAACAATGTCGCTTCAGCGGGAGATAAAAGTTTCCATGGAATCACAAAGACTAAAACAAGTAATTTACTGTAGACATGGCACAGGATGAAGTTAAAAATGTTGAGTTTACACTCAGCTTAGTGTTTACCGTGAAGTTTTTGACAGCCCCTCGCCGTAAAGTTGTCCGAGTGCAAACTGAGCCAGTATTTGTCATTGATAAAACTTTTGGCGAATCAAAATTTACGACCAATAGAAACGCAATAAACAGAGACGGAAATTTGATCTGGCAAATATATGCGATAAAGGATCAAAAAAAAAAAAAAAGGCAAACCGGGCAGTAAAAAAAAAACAACCTTCGGTTAGGGGACGCGCAAGCTTCTAAAATTGCGCGTCCTTTCTGATTATAATGCGTAAAAAGACACAAAATGTGCGTAAACGCCAACACTGAGTTACTATACAAATGTTTGCGGTCCACATCCATGCCTGGGCCAAAGTATTTGAAATTAAGTTACTTGATGACTTTAAATGTGAATTTGAATTGTTATCAGCTGGGATTGGCTCCAGCTTTACTGTAACGCTAAATAGGTTGTGCAGTTTAGGGAACTATACAATACTGAACAATTTTTCGTGTTTGGTGCTTTTGTCTGTGGTTCAGAATACAGGTGAAACTCATCAATTCAATTGAATATGTGATATTAATTAATATCTATTAATATGTGATATAAATTCATTACATGCTAAGTGAAGTATTTCCATCCATCCATTTTCTACCGCTTATTCCCTTCGGGATCGCGGGGGGTGCTGGAGCCCGTCTCAGCTTCAGCCGGGCATAAAGCGGGGTACACCCTGGACAAGTCGAAGTGAAGTATTTATTTGTTATAATTTTGATGATCATGGCTTACAGTTTTTGAAATCCCCACATTTTCTAAGATTTTTAATTCAACATTTTTAATCAATTATATAAAAAAAAATCTCCACTATTTGCTGCTGCACCGATTTTTTTCTCTTCCCCCAACGCACCACAGCTCTCATGTGTGCTCTATTGTAGCAGCCACGCTAAGTCCGTATATTTATAGTTCCCAGTACTCCATGTGGTCCGGATTTGATCACGTTTTATGATCAATTATTCAAAGCAGCATATTTTAAACCTAATCTTTTTTCTAATTAATCAATCGTTGCAGCCGTACTGTTAATGCAAATGAGATTGAATCCACCATACATTTTTTTTAACATCCGTGTGTAAAATTTCAAGGTAGTCACATTTACAGGGTGACAAGCATTGCGTTCCAAAAAAGTAAATGTCTGCAAATTGTATTGGCATTTACATTTTGCGCTCCAAATGCTTTGGAAAATAGGCTGCGTTCTGAGTATAGCTATTATAACGAGTCCTTTCAAAGATGTTTTGATCAATGGCCGTCATGTTTTGATCGTGGTCAATTTTTAATGACGTGCATAACAGTTTCTTGCAATAGTTTTTGTGTAGAATGAGATTGGATTATGTTATAATTGTTGTCTCCTTGTGCCTTATCGTTGTGTCAGACCATGATGGCTCGGGACGTCCCCTCCACAAAAAGAAGCATAAATCTGTAGACCGCTCTCCGACTCTATCTTCCTCCTCGTCGTCCCACCCGGCAGATACAGCTATGGGCCTTTTGCAAGCGATCACCTCTCCACTGGCCACAGGATCAGACCCCAATCCCCACTTACACAAAAAACCTTCCTATCCATCCTTCTCCTCACACTCTTCAAAAGACCGCAAGCGGGAGGGCGGCAGCAGCGGTAGTAAAAGTAGCCACTCCTTTTCTCACTCCCGCCCTTTGCCTTCATCGCTATCTTCCTCCAAGAAGCACTCCTCATCATCCTCAAAGTCATCCTTATTCCATGGGGGAGCTCCCAAAGAGGAGCCGTTAACGTTACGGGAGGCTGACGGACTGAAAATGAAACTGATCATGTCGCCAAAGAAAGAGGAAGAAGACACTATCCCGGTATCACCACACTTGTCCAAAGTGAAGAAGGAGAAGGATCCCGATCGGATGCGGTCAAAGTCACCCAAAAAGAAGCAACAACACAGTCGAGATCCTCTGCCGGTAGTGGGGAAAGAGGTGGAAGTGGAAGGTAAGCACCCCTTAATTGCATTGAACTTCACAAATAAACATATCGGTTTAAGGTGGCTGTATGAACGTCTAAAATGACTGGTCGCAACATCTATAGCGCACTGCTTCACATTCCCCTCTTCATCTTAATAAGGCGCAAGTATATTTACCTACGTATACGTGTTCAATATATAAGGTACACACGTATGCATTTTTCAGTGTTTTGACTCATACCTGGTCAGCCACAGAATAAAAAGTAGCATTAGGCATCAGTGTTGCCAACTTAGCGAGTATTCAGACGCCTGTAGATTTAGTTTTTCCAAAAAGCAACCGGTGATTTTTTTTCTGGTCTTATTGGACAATTTTGAAGTTGTAACGTCTAAGCTCATCTCCAGGGGCAGCTGCTGTCCTCCATCCCCAGTTGAAAGCAATTACAGGTGTCTTTTGACATACTAGGTACATACAGTCAATAAGTGTATGGATGTTCTCATTCATCCAGGTCCTTGTAATCTCAGGGCATTCAATCCATTGCAACTGGAATATTTGGTTTAGCTTAGAAGATGTTTCGACTCTCATCTGAGTAGGCTTCTATAGTTCATGACCATAGACTTAGATTGGTCACAGCTAGTCTTAGACTCAGATTGGTCAGATTACATTCAGTTGTAAACAAATTGCATTTTAGTCTCCTTCTGTGACCAGAATGTTTTCAACTCAAATTCAGCCTCCAACTAATAACATGAGTTAGAAACAAACTCCTGTTATATTTAAATTGGAGTTACACACAATCTGGTCACAGAACATTAGTAACTGAATGTGACCAGAATGCCATATGTGCTGTTTTTTTTACAACTAAATGGAATGCTAATGTGGGTAATTCCCACTATTTTGGACTGGCAGTTGTCGATCCTCAGCGATGGTTCTGCCACATAATACCTCAATGCTAACAAAGGAAATTACATGTAGACTTTTGTTTGCTTTGACAGTAGGATTGCTCGTTTGCATCAAGACAGTTGTTTTTCTCACTACAATAGGGCGAAACCATCCTTGCCCAGGCACACCCTCCTGGTTTTGGAGAATAAATATTTGGGATTTTGGCTCAAGCCGCTAGACTAGATCTGACCAATCTAAGTCTAGGAGCATGAACTGATGAAGACTACTGGGATGAGAGGCGAAACGTCTTTTGAGACAAACCAAACAGTCCAGTTGCGATCAATTGGATGCTCTGTAAATACTCTCAAAGAAAACCTGGAAAAATTGTATTTCCATGCCCTGGAAAATGTTTAATATTTAAAGTATGGTATAATGATATTTTTCTAGAAATGTTGGACAACTCATGTAAATATATCTGTCAGGGTCAAATACCATGAGACATTATAAAGACACAAACACAGAGAATAGAAGACAAACCAGTGATTGCTTTTCATGTACGAGGAGAGAAACTGGAGCAAGTTGTCAGTTACAGGCTCCTAATTTACTCTGAAACTTTCTCCAGCCTCCTTGCCTTTTTAATTCATTTAGGGAAGCCCTTTCAGTACAAGCACGCACACACAGCTGCGCTCAGGGAGGGGGATTTACAGCTGTGTGAGATACCTAACCCCTGTGCTGATAACTAAACACAGGCAAATACATAGCAATAAAAAGATTAGCAACTTCCTGCATTGCTCTGGGCCATCCGCAAATTCCTCATTTAAGTGGGTAGGTCAACCTAAATTCAATCTAAGCCAAGTTTCATTCATACTTGTCTACACAATGCGCAAAACAATCATATTTGAATAGAAATAAGATAACTTATTTACAATTAATCCAACAATATCTAAAGCTTCATAAATCCATACAAAATCGATGTAACATAATGAAATGTAAATTGCTACAAACCTACATGATATTTTGATGGCAGGTGGTGTGGGCCATGCATGCACCTACGAATCTCACTCATGCCCACGAGCTAGAAAAGGTGCAAAAAATGATCTATCCATTCATCCATCCATCTTCTTCCGCTTATCCGAGGTCGGGTCGCAGGGGCAGCAGCCTAAGCATGGAAGCCCAGACTTCCCTCTCTCCAGCCACTTCGTCCAGCTCTTCCCGGGGGATCCCGAGGCGTTCCCAGACCAGCCGGGAGACATAGTCTTCCCAACGTGTCCTGGGTCTTCCCCGTGGCCTCCTACCGGTTGGACGTGCCCTGAACACCTCCCTAGGGAGGCGTTCGGGTGGCATCCTGACCATATGCCTGAACCACCTCATTTGGCTCCTCTCGATGTGGAGGAGCAGCGGCTTTACTTTGAGCTCCCCCCGGATGACAGAGCTTCTCACCCTATCTCTAAGGGAGAGCCCCGCCACACGGCGGAGGAAACTCATTTCGGCCGCTTGTACCCGTGACCTTGTCCTTTCGGTCATAACCCAAAGCTCGTGAGGATGGGTACGTAGATTGACTGGTAAATTGGTAAAAAATGATCTCTGCACACTAAATTGATTTATTTGTTGGGCTGAGGGGTGGAGGAAGTAAAGACTAATAATTTTGTAACCGAAACATGAGAAGTTTGTCTGTGTGGTGTTTTTTGTTTTGTTTTAGAGAGGCACCATACATTTCCCTTGTAAACCTAATTTAATTTAATAATTTGTTTTTGGTGGTCCCATTGAGCTAAAGCAATTTATTGTGGTGATGGAAGTTTAGTAAAAGTTTTTGAAAAAGTCATGTTAGATCATTGATGAAAATATGTAAGAACATACATAAAAACTATTTACAAGCAACAATATTAAAGGTAATTTGTATTTCTATACATATTGGTATTGATTTTAACGTTTTTTGCCTACTGTTTGTCAGTGAGGAGATCCTGTAGTTTTTAATACTTGTTTGTCATGTTTTGTTGTATGCTGTGATCTCACCCAAGGTCATTATGGAGGGGCCCTGGGAGACGATAGCTCTTCGTCGGGAGGCGAGCTGGAGGCGGGCGAACTCATTATAGACGACTCATACACGCACTTGTCAAAGAAAAAGAAGAAGAGCAAGAAGAGCAAAAAGAAAAAGGACAAAGAGAAAGACCGAGACAAGGACAAGAGTGGGAAGGACAAGAAACACAGCAAAGGTTTTGGAGGTGAGATTCTGTTACACGATGCTCCATGTGCGTTGTTGATCGTCATCACTGTAAACATTCCATTTTCACCTTGGACTGGCCTTCTTCAGACTCATCAAGAAGCCACAGCAGCATCCATCCCACCATCTGTCATAGCGCTGTTGGTCCGATGTACACAAAAGGTGCACCCGTCCCTCACCCCCACATTCAAGGCAGCGATGGAACAACAGAGAAGAAGAAGAAGAAAGAGGAGAAAGATAGAGAGAAAAATGAGAAGGACAAAGATAAGGTAAGCAACTCATGGCTTTTAACTCACTCTCAAGCTACATTAGATTCACTTTCACAATAAGAGCTGGATTAAAGTCTTGTCTTTACAAAGAAAGTGCTACAAGACACTGGCAACATATTTAAAAAAAAAAATTACAACTTAAAGGGGAACTGCACTTTTTTTTGGGAATGTTGACGATCGTCCACAAAATGTGAGACTTGTTTGGTATATTGTTGCCGGAGTTGTTTTTCCAGGGATGCGTCGGAAGCGATGAACACAACAACGGCAAGATATAAAGGATTTATTTAACAAAAAGGGAGCTCTGAACAAAAACACCAGAGCTAAGTAAGGTAAACAAAAGACGCTAGCGTGAGAGCTAGGATGTACAAATTAACTAAACTGGGCACAAAGGCACAAAAATGTAAAACAAAACACAATTAGCATGTGAGCTAAAAATGGCAGGTGGCTTAGCATATGAGCTAGCGAGAAAATACATACAGTCGTATGAAGAGGGTCGTCACTGTTACGCGTAGGCAAATTAGGATCCGAGAAAGAAGAACGAAAAGGGGCGAGCTTAAATAATGAAGTAATCAACAGTGACAGGTGTGCAGGGAACGTGATTAGCAGGTGGAATCAATGAGTAACCAAAGTGACACACTAAACAGGAAATAACAGGGTCAGACGGAGAATGAGACAAAAATGGAACAATAAGCTATAATATGAGAAGATCAGAGTACGGATCTTAACACAAGAGACAAGAACACACGTCTTTTTTTGGGGTGAGGAGGTAAAGATACTGAACTCTTGGAAGATGCGGCTAATGAGTCACTGTTATAGCCTTCAAATCCCTAAAACCACTCCAAAACACTGCATATACACACTGCATGTCTATATGTAATGTATTAACAGACACATTCCTAACAATATGTAATATGTTCAATATTTACCATATTTTGGTCATTTTAATGATTTCCGGAACTAATTCCTTGGCTCGTTTATTTCAGTTTCAAATGCAGCGCAATGCCGACTTCTAGTAAATGAGTACATTTTATTTATAAAACACTTTTCACAGTTAAAATCACAAAGCGCCGTACAAAACATAGGTAAAGTAAAATAACAATTCAATTAAAACAGTGACAGTTAAAAGGTGCATTAACTAACTTCTGGCAACAAATGTCCCACAAATGTGTTAACAAAGGCATGTGTGTCTTCCAATCATGGCAAATTCGGTAACAAACAACATAGATGACTATTTTTGGACAAATGAGGATTCACAAACTTATCTTTTTGAACATGAATATATGGAGGATGAACTTATGCTCATAGAAACCAGCACAAAGGAAGAGTGGGGTATTGGAGCAGACTGAAGCCGAGAGTGTGAGGTGAAAGTAGGGCTGCGCGATATATCAATATACTCGATATATCGCGGGTTTGTCTCTGTGCGATATAGAAAATGACTTTATCGTGATATTTGAGTACATGTTCTCACACAGTTGCTTTTTGCTGCGGGCATTACACTGCATGCATTTCCCACTCTTTCCTGTTTCTCCGTCTCACAAAGACATAAACAAGCGCACCTTCTTACATACGTCACACGCCCTCCCCGAACAGAGAGGTAGCTGCATGGGTAACATTAGCCATGATGCTAACGGTGCGTTGCAAATGGTATTACGAAAGAAACAAGGTGCCAATCTGGTAACAAATGAAGGAAGAATGAATTCCCAAGTGAAACAGCACAGTGTGCATCGTCTGGCGGTGGTTTGGCTTCAAGCGGGAATATGTTGAACAATTATGGGGCAAAAGCGTTGGTTCAAAAAGTAGCAGCACTGCTATTTGATTTCCTATTATGGAGCTCATTTTTATTTGATACTTATTAAAATATCTTGTGTGACATCATGCACAAAAGCGCACTTTATTTGTTTTAAACTATTTTAGTGGCGTTCTGTACAAAAAGTGCACTTCAATTTAGTGTTTTGATATGTCATCTTAGTGACATTCACAAAAGTGCACTAATGCCTTGTTTTAAAATGTTTCTGACAATCTTGCACTTTCTATTTTGAAATGACATGAATGTTTGTGCCACTCCTTAATAACTGTTTGATAAATAAAGTTTAGCTAAATTGACTTAGAGTATATGCATAATGTGTTCATTCAAGGATAAGGCAAAACTATCGCAAAATATACAGTGTATCGTGACATGGCCCTAAATATCGAGCTATAAAAGACCATATCGCCCAGCCCTGGGTGAAAGTGACTCGAAGCTGTAAATGTGGAGTTTGACGTAAAGCTATTTCGACATAAATTGAGTGTTTACCCAAATAAACCGGAAAACATGTCCCCCGGCCAGTTGGACCAAACAGACAACTGTCCATCGAGTGAGTCAAACTTTATATTGATCGTGATAAACGCAGCATGTAATGTGTGTTATTACAACTACAGTACATACACTGTCTGGCTAGTAAACATTAAATAATACTTTACAGATACTGTAATATGATTGTTCATGTTTTTCACTCATTACAGATTGGTGTCTTATCACATTGTGTTGTGCGTTACAAACTCAAACGTGTTTCGTGTTGATGCAGTTGCCAGCTTATCTCTTTCCTTAGTTAGCTTTTACGGCTAATACCGAAGTATGCCGATGTGTTACTACACTTGAAAGTTGTCCTCAATGTTACAATTACAATGTAGCTACAGTTTGGTTATTAAACAGGTTAAGGAACCTAAATGATGTATTGTTGACGGTTTGTGAATGCATTTTTAAAATGCCATAAAAGGCCCTGCGATGAGTGGCGACTTGTCCAGGGTGTACCCTGCCTTCCGCCCGATTGTAAATAAATAAATGATAAATGGGTTGTACTTTTATAGCTCCTTTCTACCTTCAAGGTACTCAAAGCGCTTTGACACTACTTCCACATTTACCCATTCACACACATTCACACACTGATGGAGGGAGCTGCCATGCAAGGCGCTAACCAGCACCCATCTGGAGCAAGGGTGAAGTGTCTTACTCAGGACACAACGGACGTGACACGGTTGGTACTCGGTGGGGATTGAATCAGGGACCCTCGGGTTGCGCACGGCCACTCTACCACTGCGCCACGCCGTCCCAGTTGTAGCTGAGATAGGCACCAGTGCCCCCCGCGACCTCAAAAGGGACTAAGCGGTAGGAAATGGATGGATGGATGGAAGGAAGTGCTTTAAAGGTAGAATTGATGGCTCCCATTCTTTGCATTGCAAAAAAAAATGTCTTCTTGTCTGTCATAATGATTATCAATGATAGGCAACATTAAAAAAGTGCAGTTTCCCTTTGAGCTTGTTGTTAAAATGAATACTTGCCTCTCTAAGCGTAGGACTTTTAAAACTGTTCATCTCTTGTATTGGATCTCATAAGACTATACAGTTAACAAAGCTCGAGCCATGGTTTGTATTGGGCAGCACATCTTCCATTATGCTTCTTTCTCCTGTTTTTATTCAGCCCAAGAAGAAGAGCGCATCAGCCTATCAGGTGTTTTGCAAGGAGTATCGGGTTAACATAACTGCTGAACAGCCGGGACTAGGTAAGCCGTTTGTTGTAGCTTCTTTACAACGTTTGTTTTTATGAGCCACGCCTCAAAGAAAACCTCTTAACTCTTCTCAGTTTTTGGTGAACTAAGCAAAAAGTTGGCAGAGGTATGGAAGAGGATGCCGGAGAAAGACAAGCTGGTAAGTGGTCTTTTATGTTATGTCTTTTATCAATACACAATCTTGAAAAGATATCAGGTGATTTCTCGTTCCTGGTGGCTAAGAAGTGTTTCATTTATTGCATCTGCAGTTTTGGAGGCAGAAAGCGCAGTATCTGCAGCACAAACAGAACAAGGCTGAGGCTACCACAGTTAAACACAAGAGCTCCAGCAAAAGCAAAGGTATGGCGGAGAAGAACTCGTATGAAATTCAGCATATCATCAACTGGTTGGTGGCTGTTTTACTAGATTAGGTGTGGCCTTACTTATGATGTTGGGCTGAAACAATTTTTTTTATGTTTTAAGTAAATAATTCACATAATGTTGAATTTTACCCTTTTACCATGAGAGCATAATATATGTAGAAAATAAAGTTAAAAAGATGTGTAGTCCAAAGCCAGGTAGTATATAATAAAAACAAAAATACTCCTTTCTCTACAGGGTTGGACACCGGCCAATATTTGACTTTATTAACTGATCTGTGATCTGCTGCTGAGCTCAGCTGATCTTTACCACAGCTGTGTCTCAGTTAGGGCTGCAGTGATTCATCCACTAAATCCCTTCATTCACTTAGAAAAAAAAGCATACATTTGTATTTTGTTGCTTCCATGATTCATTTAATGTTAAAAATAAGCGCAAGACTGCTCTAATAGAGCACACATAAGAGTGGTCCACCTATTGGTGATGTAGCTTGTGCTGCCGGTGATGCGGTCTGTGTGTGCATGTGGAAGGCGGGGACAGCAGAGTGTGGATAAAGGGATAACCCAATGAGGAGAGAAGCTGTTAAATGTTTTGCGATCACTTACTGTTCTCCTTCTTATTAAAAAATAATTTTTATGATCGTTTTTGTCATTGTTTACAAACCCGGGGAGTAAGTCTGTAAATAAAGGAAGGCTTTGCGAGCAAAACTCTTAATTATTTAAACGGGAACCAATGGTAGTTTTTTTCTTTTGTTTACTTATTGTGCTCCCGCCACTTTGTTTTATGCAACAATTGTATGTAGCATTCAATACCATCTGAATTAGAACCGTACAAGCAAATTATAAGGTATGTTTTTTAAAAATGTGTTTACTTTAAAAATCGGATCGGGATCAGAGGCCAAAAATGTTGATCAGGACATTCGTTAATAATTATCGTTGTTTACTAACAAACAGATTTTAAAATTTGCTTCGGAATTACAAGTCAATGTGATAAGTAGATTTTAGAATTTACATGCATTACTTTTTTTCTGTCAAAATTGAAATTCATTGAGCAAGAAAGTCGGAGTGCCTTATTGACTATTGACACACATTATGTCTAGACTTTCGCGGGCTATATCTTTGGGCTTTGAGTTTGAAAACTTTGGGTTCAGCCAGGAGTCGGCAACCTAACATGTTGAAAGAGCCATATTGGACCAAAAGTACAAAAACAAATGTCTTTAGTTGAAAAAAAATAAATAAAAGTGTAATAAGTGTAATAATAAAGGAAACACATAATTTGTCCATATTGGCCTACTATCAACATGACTCTGTCAGATGCCGACGCAAATCTTTGTTGACAGAAATGTTGAAATGTAATATTTATTCTACACATTTTTACAGCATTCGAAGCCATTTTGTAAAACTTCTCAGAGGATGAGATAATTCCTGGAAATCACTGTATTTGAATGGCCAAAGCTATAGATGTGTGTGTACGAGTTAAAGGAAACATCTTCTTCTAAAGGATTTATTACAATCTTTGCAAGCTGGGTAACATTTGCTGTGGTCTGTAACAACATGGCAGACAAACAACTATCAGAAATGCAACCAATATTACATAGAGACAATGTGTCATGAGATTTACAAATAAAAATTAAATACACAGAGGACATAAGTAAAGGAAATTAAATGAGCTCAAATATACATACAAACGAGGCATAATAATGCAATATGTACATACAGCTAGTCTAAATAGCATGTTAGCATGAATTAGCTTGCAGTCATGCACTGACCAAATATGCCTGGTTAGCACATCACACAAGTCAATTACATCAACAAAACTCACCTTTGGGCATTCACGCACACCATAAAACATTTGGTGGGCAAAATTAGGCAAAAATGGAGTGGCATAAAACACGTCTTTCTGTGGCAGCGCCGGAGAAAGTTGTACATGTTTCTCCATATACTGGGTTAACGCATGTGCAGTGTTTATGGGCGGGATACGGAGTTAACGCATGCGCAGTGTTTATTGGCGGGAAGGAAAAAGTGTTTCCGGTTTTTCCTCTGTGCTAGAGTTGATTAAAAGTTGTGAACCAGAATAGACGTCGTGTTTATTCACCCATATTTAACATTGGTAGCAGAGGATGGTTGAGGATGGCTGCAAACTATAAAATACCGCCGAGGTTTGACGAGTCCAAGCCATACGAGTGCTGGAAAAATGAAGTTAACATTTGGATGCGCGTTACAGAACTCAATAAGAAAAAGCAAGCACTGGCCGTGGCTTTGGGACTTGAAGGGAGAGCCAGAGAAATCGCAATGGAGATATCTGCAGAGGAGTTGGACAATGACAACGGTATGACGACATTATTTGCAAAACTGGATGACGTTTTCCTGAAAGAGGAAAAGGATCGTGCATATGAAGCGTACACGTACTTCGACCGCATCACCAAAAATATTTCCGTTTCAATGGTGGACTATATTATTGACTTTGAACAGCGCTACAACCGGATGAAAATGTACAATATGACACTCCCTGATGTGGTGTTAGCCTTCAAACTTCTTGACACAGCCTGCCTCGATGGGAAAGACAGGCAGCTAGCACTGACGGCTAACACGGAGCTAAGCTTCTCGTCAATGAAGTCCGCTCTCAAACGGATATTCGAAGGTAAAACAACGGGCAAGTCAAGCGAGATACAACTGAACCAGGACCCAGCTTTCCTCACAGAACAGCCACAATGGAGAGGAAGACCAAACACACCGTTTCCACGTGGTCAACGAAGATCGGTGACGCCGTTACCTGGTACAAACCCACTGGATAAGTACGGTAAACGATCACGATGTGCCGTCTGTCAAAGCACATGCCACTGGGCAAAGGACTGCCCGCACAAAAAGCACGAACAAGTAAGATTGACTGAAAATGACAATTTGGATGAAGTTAATATCACGCTGTTAACGAATGATCCCCAGTCTAAAGCTGAGATTTTTATGACTGAAGCAGCAAGCTCAGCGATCATAGACACCGCCTGCACTCGCACAGTGTGTGGAGAAAAGTGGCTTGAAAGTTTTGTACATAATCTCAATGAAAAGCAGGTAAATAAGCTAAGAAGTACAGAAAGGTCTAGCAACAGAATGTTTCGTTTTGGAGATGGAAATGTGATTCATTCCACCAGAAAAGTGCATCTACCTGCTAAAATAGGATGGACAAAGTGTAACATTGAGACAGAAGTTGTCAAAGTCAATATTCCACTCCTGCTGAGTAAAACATCATTAAAAAAGGCAGGAACTACGTTAGACATAGAAAACGACAGGGTAGTGATGTTTAAGCAGCAGATACCTCTTCAGTTTACCAGCTCAGGACATTACTGTGTAGACATAAGAGACAAAGATGACATGGAATATCAGATTCAAGATTTATGTGCTGAAGATGAAGTCCTGATTGTAACAGAAAACATGTCCACAATCGAGAAGAACAAGGTCCTACTCAAACTTCACAGACAATTTGGCCATGCATCAGCAGATCGCCTGCATAGGCTAATTCAAAGTTCAGGGAACAAAGACCAGGACTGTCTCAATATTTTGCAACAAATAGTGGATGCATGTCACACGTGCCAAAGATATAGCAAGACAAAGCCAAAGCCAGCTGTTGGTTTGCCTCTTGCTTCGGAATACAATGAAACTGTGGCGGTGGAGCTGCACGAGCTTGAGTCAGGCATTTGGTATTTACATATAATGGACCATTTCACACGTTTCAGCGCTGGAAATATTGTGAAAACCAAGAAATCTTCTGTAATTGTCAACTCTTTCATCCACACATGGATAAGTGTCCATGGTCCTCCCAAGAAGCTCTTCAGTGACAACGGAGGAGAATTTAACAATGTAGAGTTCAGGGACATGGCAGAAAACTTCAATATCGAGATCAAGACAACCGCAGGATACAGCCCATGGAGCAACGGACTGTTGGAACGTCATAATCAGACACTCACGAACATCATCCAGAAAGTTAAACACGAAAAAGATTGTGACTGGAGTACTGCCTTGGACTGGGCCTTAATGGCTAAGAACTGCATGCACAGTGTACATGGTTATAGTCCACATCAACTGGTATTTGGTCAAAATCCTAATCTTCAATCAATCAATGTTTACTTATATAGCCCTAAATCACTAGTGTCTCAAAGGGCTGCACAAACCACCACGACATCCTCGGTAGGCCCACATAAGGGCAAGGAAAACTCACACCCAGTGGGACATCGGTGACAATAATGATCCAGTGGGACGTCTGTGACAATAATGATTATGAGAACCTTAGAGAGGAGGAAAGCAATGGATGTCGAGCGGGTCTAACATGATACTGTGAAAGTTCAATCCACAATGGATCCAACATAGTCGCGAGAGTCCAGTCCAAAGGGGGTCCAACTCAGCAGCGAGAGTCCCGTTCACAGCGGAGCCAGCAGGAAACCATCCCAAGCGGAGGCGGATCAGCAGCGCAGAGATGTCGAGGCGGATCAGCAGCGCAGAGATGTCCCCAGCCGATACACAGGCAAGCAGTACATGGCCACCGGATCGGACCGGACCCCCTCCACAGGGGAGAGTGGGACATAGAAGAAAAAGAAAAGAAACAGCAGATCAACTGGTCTAAAAAGGGAGTCTATTTAAAGGCTACAGTATACAAATGAGTTTTAAGGTGAGACTTAAATGCTTCTACTGAGGTGGCATCTCGAACTGTTACCGGGAGGGCATTCCAGAGTACTGGAGCCCGAACGGAAAACGCTCTATAGCCCGCAGACTTTTTTTGGGCTTTGGGAATCACTAACAAGCCGGAGTCCTTTGAACGCAGATTTCTTGCCGGGACATATGGTACAATACAATCGGCAAGATAGGATGGAGCTAGACCGTGTAGTATTTTATACGTAAGTAGTAAAACCTTAAAGTCACATCTTAAGTGCACAGGAAGCCAGTGCAGGTGAGCCAGTACAGGCGTAATGTGATCAAACTTTCTTGTTCTTGTCAAAAGTCTAGCAGCCGCATTTTGTACCAACTGTAATCTTTTAATGCTAGACATGGGGAGACCCGAAAATAATACGTTACAGTAGTCGAGGCGAGACGTAACAAACGCATGGATAATGATCTCAGCGTCTTTAGTGGACAGAATGGAGCGAATTTTAGCGATATTACGGAGATGAAAGAAGGCCGTTTTAGTAACGCTTTTAATGTGTGCCTCAAAGGAGAGAGTTGGGTCGAAGATAATACCCAGATTCTTTACCGTGTCGCCTTGTTTAATTGTTTGGTTGTCAAATGTTAGAGTTGTATTATTAAATAGAGTTCGGTGTCTAGCAGGACCGATAATCAGCATTTCCGTTTTTTTGGCGTTGAGTTGCAAAAAGTTAGCGGACATCCATTGTTTAATTTCATTAAGACACGCCTCCAGCTGACTACAATCCGGCGTGTTGGTCAGCTTTAGGGGCATGTAGAGTTGGGTGTCATCAGCATAACAGTGAAAGCTAACACCGTATTTGCGTATGATGTCACCTAGCGGCAGCATGTAGATGCTGAAGAGTGCAGGGCCAAGGACCGAACCCTGGGGAACTCCACACGTTACCTTAACGTAGTCCGAGGTCACATTGTTATGGGAGACACACTGCATCCTATCAGTAAGATAAGAGTTAAACCAAGACAGGGCTAAGTCTGACATACCAATTCGTGTTTTGATACGTTCTAATAAAATATTATGATCGACGGTATCGAAAGCAGCGCTAAGATCGAGGAGCAGCAACATAGATGACGCATCAGAATCCATCGTTAGCAATAGATCATTAGTCATTTTTGCGAGGGCTGTCTCCGTCGAGTGATTTGCCCTGAAACCGGATTGAAAGGTTTCACATAGATTGTTAGACGCTAAGTGTTCATTTAACTGCTCCGCAACAATTTTTTCGAGGATTTTTGATATAAAGGGAAGGTGAGACACCGGTCGGTAGTTTACCATGAGGTCAGGATCGAGGTTAGGTCTTTTAAGAAGAGGATGAATAACCGCTTTTTTGAATGCTAGGGGAACAGTGCCCGAGGAAAGTGATAAGTTTACAATATTTAGCACTGATGGACCTAATAATACAAAGAGCTCCTTGATCAGTTTCCCTGGAAGAGGGTCAAGTAAACATGTTGTTTGTTTTATTCCATTTACACGTTGTAACAATTCCTCTAATGTTATTTCCTCAAAACGAGAGAAACTATTTTGGAGGGCAGTATCCGCCGTATATACAATCGTGTCAGTGTTAATAGAACCCCGTTGTAGCTGGGACGCATTGTCTTTAATCTCCTTTCTAATGACTTCAATTTTCTTACTAAAGAATTGCATAAAGTCATCAGCTGAGTGGGTGGAGCTACTGGAAGGAGTCCCTTGTTGGGTTAGCGATGCTACCGTACTAAACAAAAATTTAGGATCGTTTTTATTGCGGTGGATGAGATTTGAGTAATAATTAGCTTTAGCTAAGGTAAGCATGCGTTTATAAGTTATTAAACCATCACTAAATGCTTGATGGTGCACAATCTTCCCAATGTATTGGTAAATGAGCTACCTGCACTAGAGGGCACTACAGTGAGCACAAGAGTAGGAGAACACATATCAGCTCTGCATGCCTCAAGGAAGGCTTTTACTGAAGTTGAATGTTCAGAGAGGATAAGAAGGGCATTAAGAAAACAGCTTAGACACACAGATGAAAAATATGACACAGGAGAAAAGGTTTACTATAAACGAGGAGATAGTGCAGAGTGGAAGGGACCAGGAGTGGTGATTGGTCAGATGGAGCTGTTGTGTTTGTAAGACATGGAGGTATTCTAGTTAGAGTTCATCATTCACGACTTAATAAGGTGCACACACAGATTAAAGACAAGGAAATTACACAAAGTAAAGTTCACACTGAAACAGGATGTGAAAAACATGAAGAGAACATAACCGCTGATAGTGACACAGATGCTTTACACATACCATCATGTAGCTCAGATAATAAAAAAAACACAGACAGTGAAAGTGAACATGACAGTGATGGAGAGGGAAACACAAGTGAAGGTGTAATTCAAAGTGATGCACCTCAAATGAATCACAGTGCCTGTGATAATCTTCTCCCTGCTTCTAATGTGAAGTTAAAAACTGGACATATTGTAACTTACGTGAAAAGAGATACAAGTGTAACGTGTAGGGCTAAAGTACTCAGTAGAGCAGGTAAAGCAACAGGACCCTATAAAAACTGGTATAATGTGCAGCATATTGAGCCGGATGGCAGTACTGGACTAAAAGAGGCTGTTGACATGTCGTGTGTACAGCATCTTAACACTGAGTCAGCTGTCGGGGAGGCTGATGTACTCATAACAAAAGACATATCATTTGATGCAGCCAAACAGGCAGAGATAGAAAGCTGGAAAAGCAATAATGTTTTTGAAGAGACTGAAAATACAGGACAAAAGTGTATCTCCACTAGGTGGGTCTGTAGTCTCAAAGAAAGTGACACTGGTATTGTACCCAAAGCCAGACTTGTAGCAAGGGGGTTTGAAGAACTTAATTTAAAAAATCTACAAAAAGATTCACCAACCTGTGCTTCTGAATCTCTAAGGCTATTGCTAAGTGTCATTTGTCAAAATCATTGGAAAGTCCATTCCATGGACATTAAGTCTGCCTTTTTACAGGGTATGGAGTTGTCTAGAGACATTTATGTCAACCCTCCTCCAGAAGCTAACTGTAAGGGGGTTATTTGGAAACTAAAGAAGTGTGTGTATGGGCTTGCTGATGCATCTCTCTACTGGTACAACAAGGTGAAGGAAATCATGCTGAGCACAGGCAGTAAAGTGTCACAGGTAGACCCAGCAGTATTTTATTGGCTGGATGATGAAAACACAGTGACAGGTGTACTCGCATGTCATGTAGATGATTTTATGTGGGCAGGCTCATCAAACTTTTCAGAAAATGTGATCCCTAAACTGAAGTCTGAGTTCCAAGTGGGACGTGAGGAACATGACAATTTCTGCTATTTGGGAATGGATATTGAAATTGTTAATGATTCTGTACAGTTGCATCAGCACAGCTACATTGAAAGTCTGCACCCCATTCACTTACAGCCAGTCCGTGCTCTAGAAAGAGATGCTCCTCTTAATGAAACAGAAAAAGAACAACTCAGATCAAAAATATGACAGATACTCTGGGTTGCAAAACAGACAAGACCTGACGTAATGTTTGGTTCTTGTTGTCTGGCATCTAGTCTAAAGAATGCGACTGTGCAATCAATTCACAATGCTAATAAGTTAGTTCGTAAACTTAAAGCTGAAAAAGTGACTTTAAAATTTCAACATTTGGGAAATGATACTGCCTTAAACCTAACTGTATTCAGCGATGCTTCATTAGGAAATCTTGCTGATGGAGGTACACAAGGGGGCATGTTGATCACCCTAATGGGAAAAGGAGGTAAATTCTCCCCCCTTTTCTGGCAGTCCAAGAGAATTCGACGTGTGGTGCGAAGCACCCTTGCCGGAGAAACTCTGGCCATGTCGGATGGAATAGACAATGCAGTGTTTCTTGCCACCCTCTATTCTGAGCTCACTACTGGCACCGCTGGTCTAAATGCTCCAGCGTTAGTTTGTGTGACTGATAATCATTCTCTCTATGATGCTCTTCGATCAACAAAACAGGTAACAGAGAAAAGGCTTCGGTTAGATATAAGTGGCATCAAAGAACTTATTCACAACAAAAAAATACAAAAGGTACTTTGGTCAGTAACAAAAGCTCAACTGGCTGACTGTCTTACAAAAAAGGGGGCATCACCCTTGATGCTTTTGAAAGCATTGAGTGAAGGAAAATGGGTTCTTACCTAAGTTGATTGTATTGTTTCTGTTGTTTAAAAAGACATGTATTTGTTCTTAAGAAACATGTGTTGATTGTATTGTTTCTGTTGTTTAAAAAGACATGTATTTGTTCTTAAGAAACATGTGCTATTTATTTTTTTTTATATAAAAGATAGGGAGATTGTTAACATGTTTCTCCATATACTGGGTTAACGCATGCGCAGTGTTTATGGGCGGGATACGGAGTTAACGCATGCGCAGTGTTTATTGGCGGGAAGGAAAAAGTGTTTCCGGTTTTTCCTCTGTACTAGAGTTGATTAAAAGTTGTGAACCAGAATAGACGTTGTGTTTATTCACCCATATTTAACATAAACAAACTGTTGTGCTACGGTCCACACAACTACGGTGAGTTCCAGGACCGCCGAAATTAGTAGGACAAAACGGTGCTTTACAAATACTCTCATAAACACAAACATATTAAACTGTGGGCATTTTGTCATGTTTGTCTCTTACAGAAACCACATTAAAACTACAAAAAAAATTCCCCATCTTTTTCCTTTTTAATACATTTTTGAAAAAGGTCCTGGAAACTACTAGAGCAATGCTAAAAAGCCACACGCAGCTCTAGAGCCGCAGGTTGCCGTCCCCCACGTGACAGCGATCTTGTCTTTCCTGTGTTTTTCCACATCAAAGCAGGTATCGTTTCCCAATCCAACAGAACACCGGTCACTGCGCCTCTTTCCCCTGCAAGAGTCCCTGAGGTGGATCCAATCGATGCAGCCGCTCACTTGCAGCTGCTCGGAGAGTCTTTATCCCTGATTGGCCACCGGCTCCAGGAAACAGAGGTGAGCATGTGTACATTGAGCAGGCTTGGGATTTTTTCATCTATAGTCGGAAATCCGTCTTTTTTTTATCTCTGTAAAAATATATAAAAATATTTTCCGTTTTTCTTTGTTTTTTCTGACTTACAATGTGTGTTAAAATCTTTACCCGTCTCTTTGCGATACCTGCCAACAACGACGGTTTTACTGTAATGAGTACGGTTTTGGATAATCCAGTGGTAAAAACTACGGATTTCCATTGAAAATTATTAACTTAAAAATGGATGCTACGTAGCAACGCAACTCCACGGGCAGGGGACAAACTATACGGGGAACATCAATGATGATTGGTTGATTTACGTATAAGAAGAAGGTTGTCACGATTCGTTGAAATTACAGCAAAACATTAGGGACATGCCAATCAGAGGCAAGATAGGGCGGGACATGGAACCAGGAAGTGAAATCACAACAGATGTCCCAAATGAGGACGAGAAAGTCGGAGAAGAGAAGAGGAAATATTCAAGCGGGCGATTTATATATCAAAAAAACTAGTGAAAGATGGCAGAGGGATTCTCTTCCTTGAACTTTTCTTTTATAATGTAACAGAATAACACGGTCCAACGTCACATTGACTGCCTGCACGACATTAAAGCCTGGCTTTCAGGTAACTTACTGAGCCTAAATGAAAACAAAACAGAAGTCAAGTCAATTTTATTTATATAGCATGTTTACAACAACTTTTAAATTGAACCAAAGTGCTTTACAGGTTAAAAAAAAAAAGCATAGAGCAACAGAAACGGAAAACAAGCAAAGAACATAAACAATGAATGAGCTGAACAAAATAGTGCAAAAAGCAGTACGGTAAAAGGGGTCAAATAAAAAGTAAAACATTAGCTAAATAAAAATCATAATAATAAAAGTGCGACAAATAGAAAAATAAAACTAAAGCGAAGGGGTGAGGGGTGGGGGGTAGGACTCGAAAATGGTGGCCTAGTGGGCAGACTCAGCTCAGGTCAAAGGCCAGCTTGAAGAGGTAGGTCTTAAGGGTTTTGAAAATCCCCCTGCTCTGGGTCGCCCTAATGTGGAGGGTAAGGCTGTTCCAGAGCTTAGGGGCGGCAACGGAAAAGGCTCTGTCCCATCTGGTCTTTAGCCTGGATCTGGGGACCGCCAACAGCAGTTGGTCAGCTGACCTTAGGGCTTTAGACGAGGTATGATGATGCAGAAGCTCGGTCAGGTATTGTGGCTATTTCCCCCTTTGTCCCCTTCACAAGGGCACCCCCAATTTATTTTCAGTCTTTTTCAATAACTTCAAATCAGGTCTGTTTGAGTGGCTAACACAGGAAAACATGATGTTCATAAATATAGATCTAAGCTTCATCACATTATTTACTAGAGTTTGAAAATATATTCACCTACCACAGTAGTTCGCCTACTCTTAATACTAACAAAATAATTATTTAACAATGATAATTTTGAACAGTTAAACACTTTTTTTACCTGGCAGTTTTGTCAAAAACACCGCAATCCATCCATCCATTTTATACCGCTTGTCCCTTTCCCGGTCGTGGGGGGCGCTGGAGCCTATCTCAGCTGCACTCGGGCGGGAGGCAGGGTACACTCTGGACAAGTTGCCACAGATCGACAACATTCACACACATTAATTCACAAACTATCCTAAAAATGTTTTTAATTTTAAAGAAGTGTCTTATCTCCTTTAATGATTGTGAACAAGAGGCAAAATCCCCCAAAAAGTGCCTTTGAAATTTCCCTCTGTAGTGGGAAGATTGCTTTTGGAAAAATATATCCCTCGGTGTAGACTGACAGGATTGTGTGTGTGTCATTAAAGGTCATTATTCTTTGCAAAAATCAAGGCCTTGACATACTTGCCAATCCTCCCGATTTTCCCGGGAGACTTCCGAATTTCAGTGCACCTCCCGAAAATCTTACGGGGCAACCATTCTCCCGATTTCCGCCCGGACAAAAATATTGGGGGCAGGCCTTAAAGGCACTGCCTTTTATCGTCAAGTCTGTTTTCCCTCTTTACAAACAGCGTGCCTGTCTAATTATGTCACATGTACGACAATTACACGCACACAGGAGTGAATGCAATGGATATTTGGTCAACAGCCATACAGGTCACACTGAGGTTGGCCGTATAAACAACTTTAACACTGTTACAAATATGCGCCACACTGTGAAGCCACACCAAACAAGAATGACAAACACATTTCAGGAGAACACTGAACCGTAACACAACATAAACACAAAAGAACAGACACCCAGAACCCCTTGTATCACTAACTCTTCCGGAACGCTACCACCAAACCCCGCCCACCTCAAGTACCCCCTAATCAGAGCAAAGCATTTTTGGTTGAAAAAAAGAGATAAAGATGTAAAATACAGCACTATGTCATCAGTTTCTGATTTATTAAATTGTATAACAGTGCA
This sequence comes from Nerophis ophidion, assembly GCF_033978795.1. NCBI lineage: Eukaryota > Metazoa > Chordata > Actinopteri > Syngnathiformes > Syngnathidae > Nerophis > Nerophis ophidion. Next base: position 25,878,516 of record NC_084633.1, on the reverse strand, counting down.
AAATATTGCTCATGTGGTCTTTCTTGAACTATTTGGGAAAAAAAGATATAAAAATAACTAAAAACTTGTTGAAAAATAAACAAGTGATTCAATTATGAATAAAGATTTCTACACATAGAAGTTGTCATAATAATAATAATAATAATGGATTAGATTTATATCACGCTTTTCTATTATTAGATACTCAAAGCGCTCACAGAGAAGTGGTAACCCATCATTCATTCACACCTGGTGGAGGTAAGCTACATCATCAACTTAAAGTGCCCTCTTTGGGGATTTGTAATAGAGATCCGTCTGGATTCATGAACTTAATTCTAAACATTTCTTCACAAAAAAAGAAATCTTTAAAATCAATATTCACGGAACATGTCCACAAAAAAATCTAGCTGTCAACACTGAATATTGCATTGTTGCATTTCTTTTCACACTTTATGAACTTACAGTCATATTTTGTTGAAGTATTATTCAATAAATATATTTATGAAGGATTTTTGAATTGCTGCTATTTTTAGAATATTTTTAAAAAATCTCACTTACCCCTTGGCATACCTTCAAGTACCCCCATTTGAGAACCACTGCTCTAACTCACCTTTTATGTAACACTGTTAGTGAATGAAGTGTACTTTACTAGCAAGCAGTGGAGAATATGAAGGGATTAGGAATAATAGTATGTTCTTATTTTGAAGGTGCAAGTGTCCCATGTGTTAATTTTAATTTTGCTGGGATTAGGCAAGTGTATTGTGAACCATGAGTGGTACTTGTGTGTGTGTCTGTGTGTGTGTGTGTGCAGCCTCAGTAACTCTTCAATGTGAGTGATGTTCCTGCATGTTTCAGGGGATGGTAGCAGTGTCTGGGAGCTTGTCCGTGCTTCTTGATTCCATCCTGTGCGCCCTCGGCCCTCTGACCTGCCTCACGGCTCAAATACCGCAGTTAAACGGATGTCCCCGGAACGTTCTGGTACAGTATTGGCATTACACCATTTTGGATATACCGTATTTCCTTGAGTTGCCGCAGGGCATATAGTATGCGCCTGCCTTGAATTACTGCCGGGTCAAACTCGCTTCCCAAAATAATTAGTGCATGCTTAGTATTACCGCCTGGTCAAACTCGTGACGTCACGAGTGACACTTCTCCTGTCATCATTTTCAAAATGGAGGAGGCTGATTTCAATACCGATAATTTGAAATTGCATGAAGAAAGAAGATTAAGAGCTATTCAGTAGGATTTAAGGTCCAAGCTTACATCTCACTCAAATTTTTACTGCATGCCTTTGGTAAGTTCCGGAGTGAGAAGAGGTTTTAAAATAATTAGCGCATGCTTACTTTTACCACATGCCTTTGGTAAGCGCAGGAGTGAGAAAAGGTTTTAAATTAACGCCCCAGCGGCAATTCAAGGAAATACGGTATTCACGTTTATACACGTTATGTTATTGTTGTTGTTGTTGTTACGTTGACCCACTCTGCTGTGTTTTGTCTCAAATTGCATTTTGTAAGTAATTTATCTTTTTGCACCCCAGTCGAACACACTGGACAACATCGCCTACATCATGCCTGGGCTGTGAATGAAGGACCACAGCAAGATGCTTTCAGAAGTCAACAAACAGAAAAGGACTGACTCAACAAAAAGCGCCTTTGGACTCTAAAAAGGATTTCACAACGAAAAACAATTTTTAGCCTGTTTTTAAAATTATATATTTTTTAGACCTTGTTATTATATAAATGTTTTCATTGTTATACTTAAAAAAAAACATTTTAGTCCTAGCTTAGCTTCATTGTTCCTGTACAGTATGGATTTGTATGAAATTTAACTTCCAATGCTGTGTGTGTGTGGATGCTTTTGTACATGTCTGCTTGTAAAAAAAAACAAAAAAACACCTGCAGCCTTTAACCTATTAACATAAGGTAATATATTTGTCATTCTATTTTTTTGTCTTTTAAAACTGTGGGAAAACATATCACTCCTTGCTGATTTTTACATTTGATCAAAAATAATTCCTATTTAAAAAAAAAAAAAAAAGGCATTCAAAAGCACCAATAAACCATTTGTTTGATTTTTAACGCGTCTTGTTGTTCGAGATCACGTGATCAGAGAGCAGCTGCGGTGGGCGTGTCATCATGCGGGAATGCGGAAGTGTCCACGCCTGCTTCATCGCTAAATAAGGCAGTCAACAGGGCGACATGGCGTCTTCTGGTCCTCAAACAGGTAATTAAGCGTCAACATTTCTGTCATGTCGCTTGTACGACAAATATTTATTTCAGCGCAAGAAAAGTTCCTGTCAACACGCATGACGATAAGGAAGCGAAAGGGTCGCTGGTTCTATTATTTCACACTTAAGAACAACCGTTAAGGACAACCTTAACCTACTAAGGACGTGTAAAAGTGTCAATTTGTATTTAATAAGTGTTTTGTGGTGTTCAACATGGTCGTTGTGGCGCAGAGCTCAGGCTGGTGGTGCTGGGCCGGACCGCGGCGGGACAACGGTCAACGGTCTGTAGCATCCTGGGCCTGCAAGACAGCGAGCAGGGCAGAGAAAGTGAGTGCTGCAGTAAACACAGAGGAGAAGCTGCAGGACGACAGGTAAACAAACACGTGTTGTGTGTTTATGTTTTTGATTGATTGATACTTTAATTAGTAGATTGCACAGTTCGGTACATATTCCGTACAATTGAGCACAAATGGTAACACCCCAATTAGTTTTTCAACTTGTTTAAGTCGGGGTCCACGTTAATTAATTCATGGTACAAATATATACTATCAACATAATACAGTCATCACACAAATTAATCATCATAGTATATACATTGAATTATTTACATTATTTACAATCCGGGGGTTGGGATGAGGAGCTTTGGTTGATATCAGTACTTCAGTCAACAACAATTGCATCAACAGAGAAATGTGGACATTGAAACAGTGTAGGTGTGACTTAGTAGGATATGTACAGCTAGCAGAGAACATAGTGAGTTCAGATAGCATAAGAACAAGTATATACATTAGAAGTACATTTGAGTTGTTTATAATCCGGGGAGATGGGATGTGAATGGAGGAGGGTATTAGTAAAGTGTTGAAGTTGCCTGGAGGTGTTGTTTTAGAGCGTTTTTGAAGGAATACAGAGATACACTTACTTTTATACCTGTTGGGAGTGACTCCCACATTAAAGTGGTATAGAAAGAGAATGAGTTAAGCCCTTTGTTATATCGGAATCTGGGTTTAACGTGGTTTGTGGAGCTCCTCCTGGTGTTGTGGTTATGGCGATTCGTAGTTTGACATGTACTTCGGTATCAAAGAGGTGTAGCGGATTTTATAGACCAGGCTCAGTGCAAGTTGTTTTACTCTGTCCTCCACCCTGAGCCAGCCCACTTTGGAGAAGTGGGTTGGATTGAGGTGTGATCTGGAGTGAAGGTCTAAAAGTAACCGGTCTAGCTTATTCTGGGGTGTTTGGAGTCTAGATTTGAGGGTTTTGGAGGTGCAAGCGTAATCAAAAAAGGGTTGAATGAGAGTTCCCGCTAGAATATTCAAGGTGCTTTTGTTGACCAGAGAGGAGATTCTGTAGAGGAATCTCGTTCTTTGTATTATTAGACGTAACTGTATCATTTTTGGGGCTTTTTTTGCTATTATCGTAGGGAAGGCAAGGCAGCTTTATTTATGTAGCACATTTAAAACAATTTCCAAATTGAACCAAAGTGCTTTACAGGTTGAAAAGCATATAGCAAAAAAAAACAACAACAAAGAACATATGAGCTGAACAAACGTTATACGTTAAGAGGAGTCAAATAAAAAGTTTTTACAAAATTGCAAAATAATAAAAGTGCGACAAATTGAGGAAAAAATATAGCAAAAGGAGTCCAATAAAAAGTTAAAAGAAATAAATAAATTGCAAAATAATAATAATGTAGCAGAGTTTCCTGGGTTCGCCTATACCAGGGGTTATAAATGTCTAATGATAATGTCAGAGGGATTTTTAATCACTGCTATGCAAATTATAACTATGAAATTATAACTAATATTGATACTGTTGTTGATAATATTCATTTTTGTTTCACTACTTTTGGTTTGTTCTGTGTCGTGTTTGTGTCTTCTCTCAATTGCTCTGTTTATTGCAGTTCTGAGTGTTGCTGGGTCAGGTTTGGTTTTGGAATTGGATTGCATTGTTATGGTATTGCTGTGTAGTGTTTTGTTGGATTGATAAAAAAAAATAAAAAATTGATTTAAAAAAAAAAGAGAATTGATTCTGAATCGCACAACGTTAGAATTGCGATTCGAATTTGAATCGATTTTATATAATAGAAAAAGTTCAAAGCCATAGGCTCACTCAATTTCAGTAAATAACTTAAATTTGGAACACAGCATCATCGTTTTTACACAACACCACACTCATAGACCTCTTACGTCAAAGCCCTATGGCAACTCTGGAGGGACAAAACCCCTCCTCCTTACCTCACATCTGGTAACTTGGGACACTGAACTGTTTGTTACAATAATAATAATAATAAAAGTGCAACAAATTAAAGAAAAACTAAGAAAAAAACCCAACCACAACACATACGTCATCTTTCATTGTTGTTGTTTGAAATGTTGCCTAATGAGTAGATTGTTCACATGCGGTTCAGCATATGGTGCACATTATAGTCAATATTTCGATGTAGGCGTTGTATTTTACGTTTCCTATTCATCTTTATGGAATTAACAGAATATCAACCAGTCAAAGAAACCAATAGCCTGATAAGTATTTTTATTTGAGCAGAATATACCTTCAATGAAAAATAAAATCCACACATTAGCAGCTGAAGTCCATGTTCTCTGTCAAAAAAGCTCAACTGCCTGGTGTAGTTCTCATTGCCACCGCGAGAGAGCGACAAAGTTCTTCCAATACAGTACAATGCACGCCACCTTTATTCATATATAAATATATATATATATATATATATATATATATGTGTATATATATATATATATATATATATATATATATATATATATATATATATATATATATATATATATATATGTATATATATATGTATATGTGTGTGTATGTATGTATGTATGTTTATTTACTTTCCAATTAAAAACAAACAAACACATTAGCAGCCGAAATCCATGTTCTTTGTCAGAAAACTCAACTCCTGACTGTAGTTTTTATTTTGTTCGCTAGATGGCGACAAAGTTCTTCCAATAGGTGTATGCGGTGCAATGCACTTCACTTTTAATGAATATGTAGGAGCTTATAAGCTATCATTAATGTATTGAGCTAATTAATTAACATAATATTGAGGTAATTATCTAAAACTAATTATTTAATTAGTTTTATCTAATTGTCTAAAACTAATTATCCAACAATGTGTTCGGAAGTTAACCTTTATCCATCCATCCATTTCTACCGCTTATTCCCTTTGGGCTCGCGGGGGGCGCTGGTGCCTATCTCAGCTAAAATCGGGCGGAAGGCGGAGTACACCCTGGACAAGTAGCCACCTAATCGCAGAAGTTAACCTTCATGTATTTCAAATGCCAATTAGCTAACAATGAATTATCAATCAAATAGTCATCCATCCATCCATCCATCCATCTTCTTCCGCTTATCCGAGGCCGGTTCGCGGGCGCAGCAGCCTAAGCAGGGATTCAATCCATCAATCAATCAATGTTTATTTATATAGCCCTAAATCACAAGTGTCTCAAAAGGCTTACTCAGCTAATTGACTAACATTGATATATTTTTAAGGTAATTAGCTAATATTAGTATATTACTGAGCTCAGTAGCTAACATGTTTTACAAAGCTAATTAGACGTTACAAAGTTAACCCACTAATAGCACTAACGTAGTACTAAGCTAAATTGCTAACAATATATTTTGGAGCTAAGAAGCTACCATTGATATACTGAGCTAATTAGTTAACATTATGTTATGAAGCTAACAAGGCAAACAAACAGTTGTACATTCAAGCTAATTAACTAACATTGTTTTAGGTAGCTAACTAGCTTTAACCTAAACATATTTTTATGCCAATTAGCTAACAATGAAGCTAATTAGCTAACATTACCCGCCATTACAAAGTTAACCACGCAGTCTGATTGTATATATAAATGATGAAATATTAACATTGCAACACATGCCAATACGGCCGCTTTAGTTTACTAAATTATAATTTTAAATTTCCCGTGGAGTTTCTTGTTGAAAATGTTGCGGAATGATGACGCGTACGTGTGACTTCTTGAGTTGGAGGGGACATAGTAGCGCAGCACCACTAGCGGCTAAAAGTCGTCTCTTCTCATCGCGCAATTACACAGTATTTTGGACATTTGTGTTGCTGAATCTTTTGCAATTTGTTCAATTAATATTGGAGAAGTCAAAGTAGAAAGATGGAGTTGGGAAGCTTTAGCCTTTAGCCACACAAACACACAGTGTTTCCTTGTTTAAAAATCCCGAAGGTGAAGCTTTACTATGGATCAGAGCGGTCAAGCGAACATGGCTCCCGACCACTTGTCAACCGGCAGGTTTTGGTGAGAAAACTATGGTAAAAAGTCGCCTCTAACTGGAGATCTGCGGAGCTTGCGCCGTCCATGCAGCTGCCGTCGACTTCCCTCAGAGACTGGCGTCAACACACCCGTGGACACACCCCTCCGACTATCAGGTACTATTTAACTCACTAAAACACTAGCAACACAATAGAAAGATAAGGGATTTCCCAGAATTATCCTAGTAAATGTGTCTAAAAACATCTGAATCGCTCCCGATGCAATCACCTTTTTTTTTAGCTATCTATTTATTTATTTTTCTAGTCCTTCGCTATCAATATCCTCAAACACGAATCTTTCATCCTTGCTCAAATTAATGGGAAAATTGTTGTTTTCTCGGTCCGAATAGCTCTTGCTGTTGGAGGCTCCCATTAAAAACAATGTGAGAATGTGAGGAGTTTCCACACCGGTGACGTCATCATCTGCTACTTCCAGTAAAGGCAAGGCTTTTTTATTAGCGACCAAAAGTTGGGAACTTTATTGTCGATGTTCTCTACTAAATCCTTTCAGCAAAAATATGGCATTATCGCGAAATGATCAAGTATGACACATAGAATGGACCTGCTATCCCCGTTTTTAAATAAGAAAATCTCATTTCAGTAAGCCTTTGAACAGACAGTTTGCCGCACAATGAAAATCTTACTTTGCTAGTCCACCCTTCAACAAGTCACAGCTCCCACCTCACCCTGGAGCAAGGCACCGCCCGAAGACGCAACGTGGGTCCCCCCACCAATGGGCTTACCAGCCATAGAGGTCGGATGCGATGTGAGCTGGGCGGCAGCCGAAGGCAGTAGAGATGCGCGGATATGATAGGCAATTATATCATCCGCATCTGCATCACCAAAGTCGTCATCCACCCGCTTGTCACCCGAACCAACATTTTATCAGGACCGTACCCGCCCGCCAACCGCCTGCTGAAATACATCAGAGGTTGTCCGCCTTTACCACTCACAGAGCTATTTAAACCTGTTTCACAGAATAATGAAGTCAATTGGAGCCGCTGACGTTCCCACGGCTATCCAATAGCGTTCATCCTGATTACAAGAATATGAGCGTGCAGTGAAGCCATTGCCTTAGACTCCTTCAACAACATGTACGAACCGATTGTTGGTCTGGCAACATGTGTGCAACTTCCGCAACTACACGTTCAAGATTGAAAGGCATACTGGGTGATACAGAGTACACTGATGGTTGTGATATAAACAACTTTAACACTTACTAATATGCGCCAAGCTGTGAAGCCGCACCCAACAAGATTGACAAACACATTTCGGGAGAACATCCTCACAACATAAACGCAACACAACAAATACCCATAATCCTTTGTATCCGTGAGACACCATAATATATTTTACACCCCCGCGCCCCCAACCCCGCCCACCTTACCGACGCGGCGGGGGGGTTGCTGCTAGCGGGTGTATAAAATAGTCAGGATGTGTCATGAATACAAAGGATTATGGGTATTTGTTGTGTTGCGTTTATGTTGTGTTACTGTGAGGATGTTCTCCCGAAATGTGTTTGTCGTTCTTAATTGGTGTGGCTTCACAGCGTGGCGCATATTACTAAGAGTGTTAAAATTGTTTATATCACAACCATTAGTGTACTCTGTGTCACCCTGTATGCCTTGCAGTCGTGTGCGTGTGTCTGCGGAAGCCACACACAACATGATGCTGGACTGACAAGCAGATCGTACATGTTGTAGAGGGCGACAAAGCCAATGACTTCATAGCACGCCCTAATACTTATTATCTGGGTGACTGCCGGCAGTCATTCAGGAGAATAATAGCGTCTCTTAATTGTCTTCTTTGCTTTATGACACGGGTCTTAAATGTCTCTTTGAATGGCAAAGTATACCGATCACAAAACCATGCATATCAAATATTTCCGGATGGTTCAACCGCCACCCGCCCGAATCTAATTAAAATCAATTTTTTCGTCATGTCAACCACCCGACCCGCGGTTTATGCGCGGACTCCGCGGACGAGACCGCAAACCGCGCATCTCTAGAAGGCAGGGTACTTGGCGGTCTGATCTTCTCTTACATAAGCTAGCTCTTGGAGGGGAAGGAGCCTGAGCTAGTGCGCGAAGTGGAGAAGTTCCGGCTGGATATAGTCGGACTCACTTCGACGCACAGCAAGGGCTCTGCAACCAGTTCTCTCGAGAGGGGCTGGACTCTCTTCCACTCTGGCGTTGCCGGCAGTGAGAGGCGACGGGCTGGGGTGGCAATTCTTGTTTCCCCCCGGCTCAAAGCCTGCACGATGGAGTTCAACCCAGTGGATGAGAGGGTAGCTTCCCTCCACCTTCGGGTGGGGGGCCGGGTCCTGACTGTTTGTGCATACGCACCAAACAGCTGTTCAGAGTACCCATCCTTTTTGGGTACACTCGAGGGAGTACTGGGAAGTGATTCCCCTTGTCCTACTGGGGGACTTCAACGCTCATGTTGGCAATGACAGTGAAACCTGGAGAGGCGTTATTGGGAAGAATGGCCGCTCGGCTCTGAACCCAAATGGTGTTTTGTTATTGGACTTTTTTGCTCGTCACAGATTGTCCATAACAAACATAAGGTTGTCTATATGTACACGTGGCACCAGGACACCCAAGGCCGCAGCGACTTGGATAGGAATCAGCACCTCCAAGTCAGAGTCCATTGTTTTCGCCCGGAAAAGGGTGGAGTGCCATCTCCGGATTGGGGAGGAGACCCTGCCCCAAGTGGAGGATTTCAAGTACCTCGGAGGCTTGTTCACGAGTGAGGGAAGAGTGGATCGTGAGATCGACAGGCAGATTAGTGCGGCGTCTTCAGTAATGCGGATGCTGTATCGATCCGTTGTGGTGAAGAAGGAGCTGAGCCGGAAGGCAAAGGTCCCAATTTACCGTTCGATCTAGGTTCCCATCCTCACCTATGGTCATGAGCTTTGGGTCATGACCGTAAGGACAAGATCACGGGTACAAGCGGCCGAAATGAGTTTCCTCCGCCGGGTGGCGGGGCTCTCCCTTAGAGATAGGGTGAGAAGCTTAAAGTAAAGCCGTTGCTCCTCCACATTGAGAGGAGCTAGTTGAGGTGGTTCAGGCATCTGGTCGGGATGCCACCCGAACGCCTCCCTAGGGAGGTGTTTAGGGCATATCTGACTAGTAGGAGACCCAGGACACGATGGGAAGACTATGTCTCCTGGCTGGCCTGGGAACGCTTCAGGATCCCCCGGGAAGAGCTGGACGAAGTGGATGGGGAGAGGAAAGTCTGGGCTTCCCTGCTTAGGCTGCTGCCCCCGCGACCAGGACCTTGGATTGGCAGAAGGAGATGGATGGATGGATGGATAATTAGCTAAACATTTAGCTCCAATATATTGGATTTATATTGGAGCTAGCCAGCTATTCTTAATGTTCTGAGCTAATTAGCTAACATTATTATGTTACGTAGCTAATTAGCTAAACCTAATGTATTTCTAAGCTAACTATTTAACATCAATGTATTACTGGGCTAAATAGCTAACAATAATGTGTTACAAAGCTAATTAGATAATGTGTTACTGAGCTAATTAGCTAACATCAACTTGTTACAAACCTATAATGAGCCATTACAAAGTTAATCAGCTAATAACTAACTAGCTTAGTAATATATGAATGCTGAAAGTATGTTTTAGAGCTAACCAGCTATCATTGATGTACTGAGCTAATGAGCTAACATTGATATATTAGGAAGCCAGCTAGCTAACCTCAGTGTATTTTTGTCAATTAGCTAAAAGGTTTGTATTATTAAGCTAATTAGCTACCAATGTATTACTTGGCTAATTAGCAAACAGTATATAATGTCGCGATTTTAGTCTCTTCTCCTGGCTGCTGCTAATAACAGAGTGACAGGTGATTAGATAACAAGGCCCAGGTGGGCCATCTGGGCACCTGTCGCTGATTTTGAGGCCGGTCCTGGCACACCCCGCTTCGCTGCAGGCCCGCAGGTCACGCCCCCTCCACAGTTAGCTTCAGAATAACAATATTACAAATAATAAGAGACCTATTATACTCTAGAAAGGTTAGTCTTACTTAAAAATGCACGCTTTTAGTTGTTAAAAATATATTATATGGCTCTTACGGAAATACATTTTAAAATATTTGGCTTCTTGGCTCTCTCAGCCAAAATGGTTCCCGACCCCTGGTCTAACCACTTGGCCACTAAGCAGTTTAATTAAATCAATTAATGAGTTAAATGAACTAATTAGCTCACATTGTATTACTGTAATACTTGATGATGGTCTTGTGCCCCACTGGATGTTTGCCTAGGTGCTGGTGGTCTCCAGTCCAGACTGGTTCAGTTCAGACTACGACCACGAAGAGAGAAAACGTCACTTCTCCACCCTGATCGCCTTCTCCAGCCCGGGGCCGCACGCCTTTCTGCTGTGTGTCTCCGTCAACCAGCCAGCCGACGGGGAGAGCCAAGCTCTGGATGTCCTGGAGAAGGTCTTGGGCCCCTCTGCGGTAGGCAGGAACACCATCCTCGTCTTCACCAACATGGAGGAGTTGGAGGAGCACGAGAAGCTGGAGGATTACCTGTTCACGTGGCGCAAGGACCTCCAGGCGCTGCTGGAGAGATGCGGGGGTCGCTATCACACCCTGGAGAGCCGGAGCGGAGAACCGGGAGCCCTGGAGGAGTTGCTGGAGAAGGTGGAGGAGGCGGTGAAGGAGAGCGGAGACGAGCACTTCCGCTGTCCTCTCTACCAGCAGGTGGAGGACCGACTGAGGGAGAAGCAGCTGGAAGTTGTGAGAGAGTGGAGGAAGGACTTGGACGTGACCGATGAGGAGATGGAGGAAGCCCGGGAAGAGGCAGAAAGAAGCTTGCGAGACCTGAACGTGGCCCTGGACCAGGTTTTCCCTTTGTCTGCCGTCTCCGAGTCCTCCCCTCATGCGTCTTCTCCCCTGGGCTTCTGGGAGACCTTGGTGTCCTGGGTGTTGTGGCTGCCCACGCTGGTGAGGAGGGAGGCCCTGCTGGGAGCCCTGGTGGGCCTCTTTGTTGGCGGGCCCTTCGGGGGCATGGTGGGGGCCACCGTGGGCTCGGTGGCCACGGAGGTGGGCCGCAGGAAAACCCACAAGACCAAATAGATAAGTGGTGCGGATAGCGCCATCATGTGTCATGCCTTATGTTGCACCTTGTAGTCCCTTCACTGTGGTCAGACTACGACAATTTATCGCAATGCTAATGTTAAAGTATTATTAAGTTAAACAGCTAGCATGATTGTATCACAAAGCTAACCAGCTAACATTAATGAATCACTAAGCTAACCAGCTAACATTAATGTATCGCAAAGCTAACCAGCTAACATTAATGTATCGCAAAGCTAACCAGCCTACATTAATGTATCGCAAAGCTAACCAGCTAACATTAATGCATCACAAAGCTAACCAGCTAACATTAATGAATCATAAAGCTAACCAGCTAACATTAATAAATCACAGAGCTAATCAGCTAACATTAATGTATCGCAAAGCTAACCAGCTACCATTAATGAATCACAAAGCTAACCAGCTAACATTGATGAACCACAGAGCTAATCAGCTAACATTAATGTATCGCAAAGCTAACCAGCTAACATTAATGTATCGCAAAGCTAACCAGCTAACATAAATGAATCACAAAGCTAACCAGCTAAAATTAATGAATCACAAAGCTAACCAGCTAACATTAATGAATCACAAAGCTAACCAGCTAACAATGTATCGCAAAGCTAACAGCTAACATTAATGTATTGCAAAGCTAACCAGCTAACATGAATGAATCACAAAACTAACCAGTTAACATTAATGAATCACAGAGCTAATCAGTTAACATTAATGTATCACCAAGCTAACCAGCTAACAATGTATTGCAAAGATAACCAGCTAACATTAATGAATCACAGAGCTAGCCAGCTAACATTAATGTATTGCAAAGCTAACCAGCTAATATTAATGTATCGCAAAGCTAACTAGTTTACATAATGTATCACAAAGCTAACCAGCTAACATAATGCATCCCAAAGCTAACATAATGAATCACAAAGCTAACCAGCTAACATTAACGTATCACTGAGCTAAATAGCAAACAATGTATTACGTAGCTAATTGGCTATCATTAATTTATCACGGAGCTAATTAGCTAAAAATATATAACTGAGCTAATTAGCTAACATGTGCTAATTGAGCTAATTGGCTTACATGACTCTACAGAGTTACAAAGTTAATCAGGTAATAGCATTAGCTTTTTAGCTAGCAATGTATTACAAAGCTAATTTGTTAATTTGTTATAATGAGCTAATTGGCTAACATTAATTTATCACTGAGCTAATTAGCTACCAATGTATAACAGAGCTAATTAGTTAGCCAATTAGCTCAGCAGCACATTAATGTTAACATTGATTAGCAAACAATGTATTATAAAGCAAATTAGCTAACATTGTGTTATTGATCTGCTTCGCTAACATTAAAGTATTACTAAATTAGATCAGCTCACAATGTGTTACTGAGCTAATTGGCCTACATTAATGTACAGTATTACAAAGTTAACCAGCTAACATGAATGTATCACTGAGCTAATTAGCAAACAATGTATTATGAAGCTAATTAGTTAATGTATTACTGAGCTAATTGGCTAACATTAATTGATCACTGAGCTAATTAGCTAACATTATTGTACTGCTCGGCTAATTAGCTAACATTGATATGTTATGATGCTAATTAGCTAACACTAAAATTACTAAGCTGATTAGCAAATAATTTATTATGAAGCGAATTAGCTAACATTGTGTTACTTTAATCTTAGCTAAGTAGATCAGTAACACAATGTTGGGTAATTCGCTGTATAACACATTGTTTGCTAATCAGTGCAGTAATATATTAATGATAGCTAATTAGCATAACATATCAATGTTAGCCAATTAGCTCAGCAGTATGTTAATGTTAGCTAAGTAGATTTGTATTACTAAGTTAACTAGTTAATGTATTACTGAGCTAATTGGCTTACATTAATGTACAGTATTACAAAGTTAACCAGCTAATAGCATTAGCTATTTAGCTAATAATGTACTGAGGAGCTAACCAGCTACCATAAATGAGGTTAATTAATTAGTTAACAATATTATGTTACAAAGCTAATTAGCAAACAATCTATTAGGAAGCCAACCAGCTAATCTTAATGCATTTATATGCTAATTAGTTAACAATGCATTACAAAGCTAAGTAGCTAATACTGATCTAATTGGCTAACAATGTGGTACAAAGCTGATTGATATTATGTAAAGTATTTGTAAGCTAACCAGCTAATGGCCTTAATGTATCATATTGCCAAGCTAATTAGCTAAAAATATATTTAAGAGCTAAAGCAGCGATGTACCACTGAGCTAATTAGCTAACATTAATATGATCAAAGCTAATTAGTTAACACAAATGTACAGTGTTAAAAAAAGTTACCCACATAATAACTTCCATGTATCATCAAAGTTAATCAGCTAGCAATATATTTTAGCAAAAGCCAGTTATCATATTGGGAGGCTAACCAGCTAACAGTGTTTCACGCTAATGAGCTAACGATATATTGTGAAGTTAATTAACTGACGATTGTGAAGCTAATTAGCTAGCGATGTATTGTGTAGCTAATTAGCTAACCTTGAACATTTCGAAGCTTAACAGCTATTATTCATGTATTGCTAAGCTAACAGCTAACAAAGTGGTATGACGCCAGCATGCTAACATTAGCATAGTGCCGACGCACATTGCATTAGTAGGTCATTGTTTTTTTGTTTTTTTAAATGGATGAATAAGTTGTCAATAAAGTCCATTTACCTGGTTTCTCTTTGATGACACACTTTTGAAAACATGCTGGATTTAGAAAACGGTATCAATATCATCAAGGCAGAGGCGGCCCAAGGCATAAGTGAACTAAGCGCTTGTTTAGGGCCCCGCGGCCACCAGGGGGCGCCCAAAAGCAATGGAATTTAACTTCAGTAGACTGCGCTCTCTTTGTACAAAGTAAATAGAATTTGAAAATCCAAGAAAACATTTTAAAGACTTGGTCTTCACTTTTTTAAATAAATTCATTTATTTCTTTACTTCTTATAACTTTCAGAAAGACAATTTTGGAGAAAAAAATACATCCTTAAAAATGATTTTAGGTTTTTTTAAACACATATACCTTTTTACCTTTTAAATTCCTTCCTCTTCTTTCCTGACAATTTAAATCAATGTTCAAGTAATATGTTTTTCATTGTAAAGAATAATAAATACATTTTAATTTAATTCTTCATTTTTTTTTGACAAAGAATATTTGTGAAATATTTCTTCAAACTTATGATTAAAATTCCAAAAAATTATTCTGGCAAATCTAGAAAATCTTTAGAATCAAATTTAAATCTTATTTCAAAGTCTTTTGAATTTCTTTTAAATTTTTTGTTCTGGAAAATCTAGAAGAAATAATGATTTGTCTTTATTAGAAATATAGCTTGGTCCAATTTGTTATATATTATAACAAAGTGCAGATTGGATTTTAACCTATTTAAAACATGTCATCAAAATTCTAAAATGAATCTTAATCAGGAAAAATTACTAGTGATGTTCCATAAATTATTTTTTTAATTTTTTCTTAAAAAGATTCGAATTAGCTAGTTTTTCTCTTCATTTTTTTCAGTTTAATTTTGAATTTTAAAGAGTCGAAATTGAAGATAAACTATGTTTCAAAATTAAATGTTCTTTTTTTTCCTGTTTTCTCCTCTTTTAAACCGTTCAATTTAGTGTTTTTTTCATCATTTATTCTCAACAAAAAACTTTCCGTAAAAGGAAAAAGAATATACGACGGAATGACAAATACCCATTTTTTAAATATATAGATTTATTTATTAAAGGTATATTGAGCAAATTGGCTGTTTCTGGCAATATATTTAAGTGTGTATCAAACTGGTAGCCCTTCGCATTAATCAGTACCCAAGAAGTAGCTCTTGGTTTCAAAAAATTTGGTGACACCTGCTGATAAAGCAACCGCCGTTGAGACACAAGAGGCACTGACGTCATCGACATGCCGCGATGCCAAAAGTTAAAGGAAAGACTGAAATCCTGAAACCCTCGCTGTCAGCCAACACAGGACACAACTGGGACCAAGATTTGAGACTGGACACAGGACATGATGGGAATCAAGAAGGGGTACTACAGAAAATACTCCATGAATTTAAAGAATAATTAAAAGAAGAAATTAAAGAAATGATGGGCGGATGGAACAATGATATGAAAGCAAGAAACACGTCAATAATAAATAAAGCTAAATATGGTCTAGACCAAAAATCACTTCATATTCTCTACTGCTCACTAGTGTTAAATATCTGAGTTACTGTGTAGAAATATGGGGGAATAATTACAAAAGTACACTTCATTCACTAACAGTGTTACAAAAAAGATCAGTTAGAATAGTACATAATGTTGGATATAGAGAACATACAAACCCTTTATTTGTTGAATCAAAGATACTGAAATTCCACGACATATCAATCAATCAATCAATGTTTATTTATATAGCCCTAAATCAAAAATGTCTCAAAGGACTGTACAAACCACTACGACTACGACCTCCTCGGAAGAACCCACATAAGGGCAAGGAAAACTCACACCCAGTGGGACGCCAGTGACAATGATTACTATGAGAAACCTTGGAGAGGACCTCATAGTGGATCTAACATAATAGTGAGAGTCCAGTCCATAGTGGATCCAACATAACAGTGAGAGTCCAGTCCACAGTGTATCTAACATAATAGTGAGAGTCCAGTCCATAGTGGATCAAACATAATAGTGAGCGTCCAGTCCATAGTGGATCCAACATAATAGTGAGAGTCCAGGCCGCAGTGTATCTAACATAATAGTGAGGGTCCAGTCCACAGTGGATCCAACATAATAGTGAGAGTCCAGTCCATAGTGTATCTAACATAATAGTGAGGGTCCAGTCCATAGTGGATCTAACATAATAGTGAGGGTCCAGTCCATAGTGGATCTAACATAATAGTGAGGGTCCAGTCCATAGTGGAGCTAACATAATAGTGAGAGTCCAGTCCATAGTGGATCTAACATAATAGTGAGAGTCGAGTCCAGCCCATAGCGTATCTAACATAATAGTGAGAGTCCAGTCCATAGTGGATCTAACATAATAGTGAGAGTCCAGTCCATGGTGTATCTAACATAATAGTGAGAATCCAGTCCATAGTGGATCTAACATAATAATGAGAGTCCAATCCATAGTGGATCCAACATAATAGTGAGAGTCCAGTCCATAGTGGATCTAACATAATAGTGAGAGTCCAGTCCATAGTGGATCTAACATAATAGTGAGAGTCCAGTCCCTAGTGGGGCCAGCAGGAGACCATATGGAACTAGTTAAAACTGTCTGTTCTTTGTGGCATACTACTAATATTCCATGACATATTAATAGGGTGGCAGCTGAATCACACACACAATATGAACAAAAACATTTGATCCATAATAAGTACCTGTGACAGGTCTCCAGCCGTCATCGTGTGAGTTGCAGTGACCATCGATGCAAGACGCATTGTAGCAGGTTTCACTCTGGTTTATTGTTGCAATAAACATGCTTTCGTTCCAGTCGGTCGCGCCAATTTCTAGCACGACCTCCTTCCCTGCTCATCTCGGCGTGCCTTGGTGGCCGGTGGCTGCGTCTTCCGCAGGGGCTCATCTTCCTCTGGGTCGCTCTCGTTTTCCTCTCCTACTTCTGCCACGATTGTTCCCCCTTCTTCCCTTTTATGCTGCAGCAGAAGATGCAGGGATTGAGAGCAGGTGCGTCGTTTACACACCTGACTCTGATGGCTGCAGTGTCGCTCCAGGCGTGCCCCACCTCTCCGCTCCACTGCATGCTCCGCCTCCTGGCCGCCATCTTGGGCAGGACCGCTGTTTGTCCTAGCCTGCTGTCGGCTCGTCGGCTCCGTCTCTCCACAGTACCGTTACGTTTTTAATCAATATAGTTTTTTTTTTCCATATTTTTTTTAATACAAAGCATAAAACATTGAGTAAAAACAGAAACAAATGTAACTATGGGACTTCTCCTTCGGCAATCTGTCAAAAATACATTTTGTTTGTTCATCAGATTTGAACCTTGCCAGCAAGTAACTAAGGTGTTGCTGTAGGCCAGGGGTGCCTATTAGGGCGATGGCGAGCTACCGGTCGATGGCGGGTCAGTCTATCGCCAGCCAGGCAAAAAAAAAAAGTCACTTTGGTCACTTGATTGACATTCACAGCACTCGAGGGGCTTGTAAGGTGACTCTGGCTGCTGCCAGATCATTATTAAGAAAAAAACGACCAACAGGAAGACGAGAAACACTTTATTTCAAAAGCCTAAAGACTGAGTTGCTGTCTTTACAAAAAAGTGCTACTTCATCCTACTTGCGCTAACAAAATAAGAGTCTCAGAGAGCTACCGCGCACAAGCTAGCAAGCTGCGGAATTTGCCGCCAATGTATTTCTTGTAAAGTGTATAAAAAGGAGTATGGGGGATAAGTTGATTGGCAACACTAAATTGGAATGTTGTCAGTCTATCTGTGTTGGCCCTGCGATGAGGTGGCGACTTGTCCAGGGTGTACTCCGCCTTCCGCCCAAATTCAGCTGAAATAGGCTCCAGCTCCCCCCACGACCCCAAACAGGACAAGCGGACAAATAAGATGACAAAAAGCAACCACTTTCATGTGGTATTGGACAGAAAGGAGGACTTGTATATTGTAGCGTCCTGGAGGAGTTATTGCTGCAAGGGATTCTGGGTATTTGTTCTGTTGTGTTTATGTTGTGTTACGGTGCGGATGTTCTCCCGAAATGTGTTTGTCATTCTTGTTTGGTGTGGGTTGACAGTGTGGCGCATATTTGTAAGTGTTAATGTTGTTTATACGGCCACCCTCAGTGTGACCTGTATGGCTGTTGATCAAGTATGCTTGCATTCATTTGTGTGTGTGTACAAGCCGTAGATGTTATGTGACTGGGCCGGCACGCAAAGGCAGCGCCTTTAAGGTTGATTGTCGCTCCCTACGTCCATGTACACAGCAGCGTTTTTAAAAAAATCAAATATTTCACTTTTTTAAAAGCGATACTGATATTTTTGAAACCTATACCAATGATTTCCGATATTACATTTTAAAGCAAATATATATATAAAAAAATGCAATACTATTAAAATATATATGTAAACAAAAAAATATAATATACATATATGGGACGGCGTGGCGCAGTTGGGAGAGTGGCCGTGCGCAATTTGGGAGTCCCTGGTTCAATCCCCACCTAGTACCAACCTCGTCACGTCCGTTGAGTCCTGAGCAAGACACTTCACCCTTGCTCCTGATGGGTGCTGGTTAGCACCTTGCATGGCAGCTCCCTCCATCAGTGTGTGAATGTGTGTGTGAATGGGTAAATGTGGAAGTAGTGTCAAAGCACTTTGAGTACTTTAAAGGTAGAAAAGCGCTATACAAGTACAACCCATTTACCATTTATATATGCATACATACATACATATCTACACATATTAACATAAACATTTTCTATATTTTGCAATCCATTCGGGCACCGAGGAATTATACGCAGGCAAAATAGCCATATGATAAACAAGATGGTCTATAATTTTATATATATATATATATATATATATATATATATATATATATATATATATATATATATATATATATATATATATATATATATATATATATATATATATATATATATATATATATATATATATATATATATATATATATATATATATATATATACACACACATATTATAATACAAATACAATACTAATATGTATGCATACATATATATACATATGTATATACTTGTATGGACATATATACATTTTCTATATTATATCAATTATGCAGAACTACACGCAGGCAAAATGGGGACGTCATGTTTGTAGCCACATGATAGTCAAGATGGTCTATGAAAAAATTTTTGAGGCAATGCTGGGCCGTGTGAAAACCGAACTCGATTGTAAGTAAATGTTATTTTTCTTTCAGGTCACCAAGGTTAGGGTGATGGACTCCAGCGGTGTCAAGTCAGAAGGTAAGTCGTGATTGATGGTGTTTACTGGTGATGGCAACTCACTGGAGGATGGCGAGCGTCTAAAGATGGCTGCGGTGTGCGCTACATAATCTCCACAGAGGACTTCTGGTGCACGCTGCCAGACGCTCCTCCTGACACAATAGCAGGTTATGACTTCTACAATGATGTAATTGATACTCTGCTAAAACCATCCTTACATCTCTCCTTCTCATTGGGCTCCGGGCTCTTCCTCGGGAAACAGCTAGGCGTTTCCGAATGTGGGTGGTCCGGCCTTGTGGGAGGGAGTGAGGGGGAATTAGCCCGGCTCTCATGTTTCCCAAAGAGAGAGGGAGAGAGAGAGAGAGGGAAAATGACACGGGGACGAGCGAGGCAGAGACCCAAGCTTTGGGACTCCACATCTGTCCTCCAGATGTGTGTCTGAAAGTGCAAGAAAAAAAGAGAAAAGTCAAGGAAAATTGGTGCTAAACAGTTTTTTATTGTCAGGGATTACACATCCAGAATAGAGTAGAGCATGGGTGTCAAACTCTGGCCCGCGCGACAAATTTGGTGCGCCGTGTAATTTAATTTGGCCCATGAGGCAATATCCAATTAACGTTAGAGCTGGCCCGCCGGGGCAACCATTCTCCCGAATTTCAAACCCGGACAACCATATTGGGGGCGTGCCTTAAAGGTTCTCTACAACCTGCCGTCATGTCCGCATTTCCTCCATACAAACAGCGTGCTGGCCAAGTCACATAATATATGTGGCTAGTATACACACGAGTGAATGCAAGGCATACTTGGTCAACAGCCTGATGGTGGCCGTATAAACAACTTTAACACTGTTACAAACATGCGCCACACTGTGAACCCACACCAAACAAGAATGACAAACACATTTCGGGAGAACAACCGCACCATAACACAACAGAACAAATACCCAGAACCCCTTGCAGCACTAACTATTCCGGGACGCTAGAAAATACACCCCCGCTACCACCAAACACCGCACCCCGCCCCCAACCACACCCACCTCATTGTTATTTTATTCTCAAATGTCTTAGCCTGTGGAAAAAGTTACTGTTGAACTCTCCCGATTTTCCCGGGAGACTCCCGAAGTTCAGTGCTCCTCCAGAAAATCTCAGGGGGCAACCATTCTCACGAATTTCCACCCGGACAACAGTATTGGGGGCGTGCCTTAAAGGCACTGCCTTCAGCGTTCTCTACAACCTGTCGTCACGTCCGCTTTTCCTCCATACAAACAGCCTGCTGGCCAAGTCACATAATATATGCTGCTTGTACACACACATACGTGAATGCAAGGCATACTTGGTCAACAGCCATACAGGTCACACTGAGGGAGGCCGTATAAACAACTTTAACACTGTTACAAATATGCTCCACACTGTGAACCCACACCAAACAAGAATGACAAACACATTTCGGGAGAACAACCGCACCATAACACAACAGAACAAATACCCAGAATCCCTTGCAGCACTAACTCTTCCGGGACGCTACGATATACACCCTGCTACCACCAAACCCCGCCGCTCCCAACCACGCCCACCTCATTGTTATTTTATTTTCAAATGTATTAGCCTGTGGAAAAAGTTATTGTTGATATTTACCTCAGAAAGTTGCAAATAGAAAAGAAGCATTATTTTTTTAATTTAAATTTTATTTAACATACCATTGATGTTTTTTCGTTTGTTTTTTGGAAGTTGATTTTGCACTATTAAGTTATATATGTCATGTTTTGTGGTCACGTTCTGTTTGACGCACTTTGTTTTGTCACCATGCCAACCCATTAGTTTTCACCTGCCCTCATGTCACGCACCTGATTCATTTGGACTCATGCACCTGTTAATCACCACAGCACTATTTAAGCCTGTAGTTGCCAGGCAGTCAGCCTGGCGACATCACCCTCTACACACTCCTGATTGCTCACTTCTTGACATAGTTTCATGCTTTTCACGTCACAGTAAGTGTAGTCTGTTTATGTGTTAGTTTTGTTTTGTTAGCCAAGTTTTGAACCTCTGCTGAGAGCGCCTTTCGTTTGTTCCTGCGTTAAGTTTGTTCCCCGCCTAGTGCGCGTCCTTTTGTTTGGTACTTTTTGAGTGATTAATTAAAAGATGTCGGTACCTTCACGCCATGTCCGGTCCAGTCGATTTGCACCACGGGAAAACAAACCACACCTTATTTATTATTAGCCTGTGGAAAGAGTTTATTTTTATATTTACCTCAGAAGGCTGCAAATAGAAGAAAAGAGGCATTCAATTGTTATTAAAATTATATTTGCTATGCCATTGATATTTTTTAATCATTATAATTATTATTTGAAACTCGATTTTCAATGTCACAATAAAGTTATATATGCCTTGCTTGTTCAATGCAAAACTTGATTGGGTCCCTATTAAAAGCTTAATTTGTTCAACCCTGGCCCGCGGCTTTGTTCAGTTTTAAATTTTGGCCCACTCTGTATTTGAGTTTGACACCCCTGGAGTACAGTGTTTGCCCTTTAAGAAATGGCACCTCGAAGGGAATGTATATAATACACAACCTGTCCAAATATACTCCGTCTTAGGTAGGGAAGGCGTTATGGCGGAAATATATGAACGCCTTTGTATTTAGGTTATGCTCGGAGATGGCTTGCACAGATCACCAGACGCCCCGGAGCAGTCATGGTGGTCACTTTGGACCCAGGGGAGACGCACTAAAAATACTTGTAATATTCATATTAACAACTATCAGGAAAAATGACACAGAGGCCATTGGAAACTTTGCACAAACAATCGCTCCAAATCCTTGACGGGAAAACCACAACACCGCCATAACTGTTTAGTTCTACCATGAGTTGATTAACGTGGACCCCGACTTAAACAAGTTGAAAAACTTATTCGGGTGTTACCATTTAGTGGTCAATTGTACGGAAATACGTACCGTACTGTGCGATATACTTATAAAAAATTCAATCGATCAATCAATTCTCCCAAAATATAGACAAATATTCAAATATTAGCATCAATGCAAATGGCCCATCGAATCCTAAATAGCACTGCACCAGAGCCACTTAAAGTGGAACATTATCACAATTTCAAAAGGACTAAAAACAATAAAAATCAGTTCCCAGTGGCTTGTTGTATTTTTTGAAGTTTTTTTCAAAATTTGACCGGTCTCGGAATATCCCTAAATAAAGCTTTAAAGTGCCTTATTTTCGGCTCTCTGCGAAGACACTGGCCATTTCCCTGTGACGTCATACAGTGCTGCCAATGTAAACAAACAATTGCGAATACCACAGCAAGATATAGCGACATTAGCTCGGATTCAGACTTGGATTTCAGCGGCTTATGCGATTCAACAGATTATGCAGGTATTGAAACGGATGGTTGGAGTATGAAAGTATTGAAGAAGAAACTGAAGCTATTGAGCGAATAGCTATTGACGCTATTCATAGCCATAGCATGGCCGAATAGCTGCGTTAGCATCGCCGGATAAATGTGCGGACCAAACAATCAGGACTTTCGCATCTTGTGACACTGGAGCAACTTAAATCCGTCGATTTGTAAGTGTTTTTTTTTTCGCATTAAATGTGGGAGGAAGGAAACGTAATATAGTTGCAAATGCATCTGCAGGTTATCCATACATCTCTGTGCCATGTCTGCTTTAGCACCGCCGGTAAATAGCATGTTAGCATCAATTAGCATAGCAAGTTGGCATCGATTAGCTGGCAGTCAACATCAACAAAACTCACCTTTGTGATTTCGTTGACTTTATCGTTGCAAATGCATCTGCAGGTTATCCATACATCTCTGTGCCATGTCTGTCCTCGCCGGTAAAATGTGGTTACACTCCAGCACATTCAATGGGGGTCTGGTGGCAGACACTTTCGCATCTTCGGGCCAGTGGTGCAACTTGTATCCCTCCCTGTTAGTGTTGTTACACCCTCCGACAACACACCGACGAGGCATGATGTCTCCAAGGTTCCAAAAAATAGTCGAAACAACGGAAAATAACAGGAGCTGAGACCCAATGTTTACAATGTGTTGAAAATGAAAATGGCGGCTGTATTACCTAGGTGACGTCACATTCTGACGTCATCACCTCCAGAGCGATAAACAGAAAGGCGTTTAATTCGCCAAAATTCACCCATTTAGAGTTCGGAATTCGGTTAAAAAAATATATGGTCTTTTTTCTGCACCATCAAGGTATATATTGACGCTTACATAGGTCTGGTGATAATGTTCCCCTTTAAGCACATTGTCCAGAACACGGAGGTCATTGGAAACTTTGCACATACAATCGCTCAAAAACCTTGACGGTAATACCACAACATCGCCGTCTCTGTTTAATTCTACCATGAGTTGATTAGCGTGGACCCCGACTTAAACAAGTTGAAAAACTTATTCGGGTGTTACCAGTTAGTGGTCAATTGTCCGGAATATGTACTGTACTGTGCAATATACTGAAACATTTCAATCAATCAATTAATCAATTCTCCAAAAATATAGCCAAATATTCAAATATCAGCATCAATATGAATGGCCTATTGAATCCCAATACTACTGCACCAGCTCCACTTAAGCACTTTGTCCAGTTTTACATCTGCTGTGAACCACGCGAGCCTCCAGCAGGAGGGGCGGTGTAGCGTAGACAGATGTAAAACTTCTTTTGCACTATCAGCCTTATCGTATAACGCGATAAAGGAATGGAACGACCTCACAACACACTTGAAAAGTCTAAGAGATGACTCTTCATTCACAATTGAATTTAAAAAAGTGGCTGGGCGATATGGCCTTTTATTAATATTTCAATATTTTTAGGCCATGTCACGATACACGATATATATTTCCATATTTTGCCTTAGCCTTGAATGAACATTTGATGCATATAATCACAGCAGTATGATGATTCTATGTGTCTACATGAAAACATTCTTCTTCATACTGCATTAATATATGCTCATTTTAAACTTTCATGCAGAGGGAAATCACAACTAAGTTAATTGACCAAAACCACTAGTGATTTAGGGCTATATAAGTAAACATTGATTGATTGATTGATTGAAAACTGTATTTATTAAACAGTTATTAAGCAGTGGCACAAACATTCATGTCATTTCCAAAACAGAAAGGGCAAGAATGTCAGAGACATTTTAAAACAAGCTATTACTGCACTTTAGTACATGATGTCACTAAGATGACATATCAAAACATCACTATATTAAAGTGCACTTTTTGTACAGAGTGCCACTACAATAGTGTAAAACAAATAAAGTGCACTTTTGTGCATGATGTCACACACGATATTTCAATTAGTGTCAAATAAAAATGAGCTGCATAATAGAAAATCAAATAGTGTATGTCCTTCGCTATGTGGTAGGTTACTGCAGACATTATCTCCTTCTGTTGTTGACTATTTTTTTCATACGGTGTTGATGTGGAAATGGTTGCTTCGGCATTTTGTTGGGTGTTGTTATGCGGAGTTTTAAGCACTCTTCATTCTCTAGCAGGTGACTTTTCAAATGATGCTAAAAATGACAAATTAGCAGTTCTACTACTTTTTGTAGCAACGCTTTTGCCGCATACTTGACATATTACAGTTGTCTGGTCAACAGCTTTCTGCTTGAAGCCAAACCACCGCCAGACGATGGACCCCCTGCTGTTTTTCTTGGGAATTTGTTGCGATCCGCTACTTGGATCACCACTTTCGTGCCAAGTATAGTTTTTGTATTTTCTATTCCTAGCTTTCATGCTAGCGCCCTTGGTTTATTTTTGTCTGTTAGCTCCAGTGTTTTTGTTCATAGTCTGTTTTTGTTAAGTGTAATAAATCATTTAAACTTACCGTTGCTGTGTTCATGCCGACGCATCCACGAAGGGACCAATTTGGCATCACTATGCCAACCGGTCGTAACAGTAGAGTCCCAGCAAGAAATACAAGTTCCTTCGCGTCTGGCAACCATGAGGAGATGGAGCGATGGAGGCTGAAACTATCCGATGCAATCCAGACGACAGCATGATGTGGGACCTGGAGGGAAACCTGGTTCCGATCGATGCTTCCGGGTTCGGTGATTTCCCTTCCCGAAACGCTCGTGCTCGTCGGCGAAGGCGTTAGCCGCAAGGAATGGCTTTGTCTCGCGACAGTGACTATTCCACTCCATGTCTCCCTCATCATGAACACAGCAACCTACAGTCAGCATACAAGACCCCTACACCATTGTTTGGGGACCCAATAACACAGTTTGCTAACAGTTTTACCGACTGGGCTAATTCCCAACTAGAGTCCGCCGTTGATGACGTCATTTCGTCGACGCCCCCCGGTGTCGCAATCCCGTCCTCCGCTGATGACATCATAAACGATGACTTTTTTTTGAAGAACCTGTTTTTCAGCAACTTTCCAATGACATTAACATTAATAATATAAAGAAGTATCAGGATATTTTTTCTTATTATTCTAGTCAACCTCAGTCACCTAGTTCTTCTAACCCACTGTTTAAACCTCATTCTCTGCCCAAGTCCAAGGTTTTTTCTCCCTTTTCAAAGGGACACTCTGGACAATATACAGGGGAGGAGTCTGCCGGCCTCCAAACCTCCCACCACCCTCCCTTATGGACAGTCCCTGACCACAGGGAACGGGTCTGGGATTCCCGTCTGGAGGGGGGGACTATGGCCTATAGCTGTGTTGCGGAGGTAGCGCAGACGCTACCTGTTCTTAAAACTGTCAAACCGCAACCTCCTATGAGGCCACCCTTACCTGTTTTTCGGCCCGTTAAACCGCTAGCTCCTCCTAGGCCGCCGCCACCTGTATTCCGCTTAGCTCTTCCTCCGGCCAAGTCTCAAAGGCCTTGTAGACCTCCTCCACCTGTGTTTCCCCCGGTCAATCCTCAACAGCCACCTAGACCTCCTCCACCAGTGTTCCGTCCATGCACTAAGTCATGTCTTAGTCCTAGTCCTCATCACAGTCCTAGTGCTAGTCTGACTCGTAAACTAAGTCGTAGTCCTAGTAGATGCCCTATTACTTGCCCTCGCTCTATTCCGACTGATAGTTCTAGTCCTTGTCTTAGTTTCTGTCAAAGTCCATGTTCCTCTTTTAGCTCTAGTCTGGTTCTCGCATCAGAAACTGACTCGAAGCTTGTTCTCACGCCAGCACCAACTCCAGTTCCTAAGCTGGAGCCCACTCCAGTACCAGCTCCTCGACAAATGCTGGTTCCAGCACCACGACAGGTACCGCTACCAGCTCCACGCCGCCAAGCACCAGTACCAGCTCCACGCCGCCATCCACTGCCGACGAAGGGGCTGGAGCCCACACCGGCACTGACCACGAGGCTGGAGTCTACACCAGTCACTCCGACGATGACTACTGCGGTTTTCACGCTGCCCACGGCTCCTGTGGTTTTCCCGCCGCCCACGGCTCCTGCGGTTTTCACGCCGCCCACTGCTCCTGCGGCTTCTACGCCGCCCATGATTACTGCGACTTCCACGCCTCCAATGACTCCTGCGGCCTCCACGCCGCCGATGACTACCGCGACTTGCACGACGCCGACGACACCTGCAGCTTCTACGCCGCCAATGACGCCTTTTTCGGCTGCAGCACCTGCACCTGTCTACACGACAACGATGACTCCATCTGCTTCGGCTGCAGCAACCGCTTCCTCTTCGCCTGCTGCACTCAGGCCTGCTTTTGCTTCAGTCCCCGCACCCTCGTTTGCTATGACTTCGGTGCTGAAGTGTCCTCCACCACGTCGGCCACGGATGTGGCCTCTGCGAGGTCGCCCTCCTCCATGTCGGCCGCTGATGTGGCCTTTTCGAGGTCGCCCACCAAAACTCATTCGGCAGCGGCGTTCCATACGCCGCCGCCACATTGCCTGTCCTCAGTGGATTCGGGGACATGCGACCTGGCGACCCTCTGCCATGGCCTCTCTCCACCCTCCCTTCTTCTGTGGACTGTCTTGTTGTGGGGAGGGGGTTCAAGTTTTTTCTGTTTTTTTTGGACATCTGGAATCTGTCTTTTTTGGGGGGGATACTGTTGCGATCCGCTACTTGGATCACCACATATGGTTTATACTACCAGTTGTTGTATCACTGTTGTTCTACACTCTTACTTCCTGTTTGGTCAGTCACCATGGTTGCTCATTGATCCCACCTGCTAATCACGGTTTCTGCACACCTGTCACTTTTTGATTACTCCCCTGTTTAAGCCCGTCCCTTTTCGTTATTCTTTCTGGGACTCTAATTTGCCTTCGAGCAACATTCACGACTGTCTACTACCCGTATGTATTTTCTTGCTAGCTCTTACGCTAAGCCACTTGATATTCCAGATTTCATGCTGAATGTTTTTTGTTTACTCTTTTGTGTCTTTCGTGCAAAGTATAGTTTTTGTATTTTCTATTCCTAGCTTTCATGCTAGCGCCCTTGGTTTATTTTTGTCTTTTTTCTCCAGTGTTTTTGTTCATAGTCTGTTTTTGTTAAGTGTAACAAATCATTTAAACTTACCGTTGCTGTGTTCATGCCGACGCATCCACGAAGGGACCAATTTGGCATCACTATGCCAACCAGTCGTAACAGAATCAACTATTTTCCTTCATTTATTACCAGATTCATCACAGCTAACTTTGCCAATGCCGCTACCTCTTTGCTCCGCGAGAGCGTGTGACGTTACAGACGCGACAGAATGTGACGTATGTAAGAAGGTGCGCTTGTTTTACGTCTCTGTGAGAAGGACAGACGTGTGAAACGCATGTAGTGTAATGCTCGCAGCTAAAAGCAACTCTATGAGAACATATACTCGAATATCACGATATAGTCATTTTCTA
>NC_084633.1:25770152-25840152 GCF_033978795.1 Nerophis ophidion | reverse complement strand
CCAAAGGGAATAAGCTGTAGAAAATGGATGGATGGATGGACAACAAACCAAAAACACTATGCATTTACAGTTGTACACAATTCAGTATTTAATTTCTAATATTAAAAGGAATCATCCATCCATCCATGTTCTACCGCTTATTCCCTTTTGGGGCCGCGGGGGGCGCTGGCGCCTATCTCAGCTACAATCGGGCGGAAGGCGGGGTACACCCTGGACAAGTCGCCACCTCATCGCAATGGAACTAATAATACATTTAAAAAAATGGTGTCACACTTAATATCTCATTGCTTTAAGCTAATTTTATATTTAACCCCAATTGTATTTATTGTCAATAAATGTATTAAGTATATTGCATATTTTCCAATTATTTAGTTAAACTCTACTGAATACTTTCCTAATTTGAATAATTTTTTTATGGACTGATTTTGAATACTCTTGTGGAACAGAGTTTACAACCTAGGTCAGTTTACAAATGGAAAATATATATATTTCTTTTTATTCCATATTATTTTCTAAATAGCCAGATCTGATAAATTTGAATGAAAATAAATATGCACCGTCTAGTCCAGGATTGTCCAAACTACGGCCCGCCTGCAGGTGTGTTCCTTTTAAAGGCCAGTGAGACCTTAAATGTTATAATAAATAATAAGTCAATAATGGGTTGTACTTGTATAGCACTTTTCTACCTTCAAGGTACTCTTTGACACTACTTCCACATTTACCCATTCACACACACATTCATACACCGATGGAGGACACTGCCATGCAAGGCTCTAACCAGCACCCATCGGGAGCAAGGGTGAAGTGTCTTGTTCAGGACAGAACGGACGTGACAAGGTTGGTACTAGGTGGGGATTGAACCAGGGACCCTCGGGTTGCGCACGGTCACTCTTCCACTGCTCCACGCCGTCCCAAATTTTGAATAAGGAACCAAAGTTCATCCTGCGATGAGGTGGTGACTTACCACCCGAATGCAGCTGAGATAGGCTCCAGTACCCCCCACTGTGGCCTCGAAAGGGACAAGCGGTAGAAAATAGATGGATGGATGGGTTCTTGATTAATTTTTATTTCATTATTTTGTTCTTGCAGGCATGATGGCGTGTTGTTACGACAACTCATTGCTGGTTCTACGAGCGGAGGAGCATGTTCGGCAGCGCACACACACATAGTACTTACAAGCAAACACAGTGTGTAGACATAAAAGGGAGAATGGACGCATTTTGGCTTAAAAAGGATAGGTCTTGGGTCCCTGCCTCGTATCTGGCTGACCCCGAACTCCTTAAAGAATTTTATTGGGTCAACCCTGGAGCCCTTCGGCGCTCGTCGGGTGGCAAAGTTATAACACTGAAACGCCCTTAGGAAGAGGTGCTTTAAGACATGGCTAGTTACCTAATAGCTAATTTACATCCGCAGTCGGCAGTGTTTTAGCTACTTCTAAATCACTAATCCTCGCCTCCATGGTGACAAATAAAGTAAGTTTGTTACAGGTATCATTATCACTGGAGGACAACAAATAGATAAAAATGCTTAATTTTACACCATAGGATACAATAGCTCACCGGCGTCTCATTGTAAATAAATGCCATGGGTAGATCTACACCTGACATCCACTGTAATGATACCAAGTAAAAGAGCGTATCTAGCCGATACGACCATGATGACATCGATATTTGTCATTGTTATCATCACTAATGTTATGTTTATAAAGTCAGAAAATACGTCCCTGGACAAATGAAGACTTTGAATATGACCAATGTATGATCCTGTAACTACCTGGTATCAGATCGATACCGACGTGTGTGGTATCATCCAAAACTAATGTAAAGTATCAAACAACAGAAGAATATGTGATTATTACATTTTAACAGAAGTGTCGATAGAAGATGTTAGAATAATAAATAAGCAGATATTAACAGTGAATGAACAAGTATTTTAACAATCCATTTTTACAGTTTATCTTTCATAATGTTGACAAAATAACAGAATGATAAATGACACAATGTTACTGCATATGTCGACGGACTAATTAGGAGCCTTTGTTAGTTGACTTCCAACTAAAAGACAAGTTGTCTAGTATGTTCACTATTTTATTTAAGGACAAACTTGCAATAAGAAACATATTTAATGTACCCTAAAAAAAATTTTGTAAAAAAAAAAAAAAAGCCAAAAATGACGTCTTTTGTGGTCCCCTTTATGTTGAAAAGTATCGAAATACATTTTGGTTCTGGTACCAAAATATTATCCCAATTGTTGCGTGGGTAGCGGTGGCTGGCAGAAGACTGGCGCAGTGGTGTCAGGTGTGGTGGTAGTGGAATTGATGGATGGTGTGGTCCTCAGGAAGTGACATGTGTGTAAGTGGCTGCAATGATGGCTCCTTTGAGGCCACGTCCTCTGTAAAGGACACGGGAGTGCGGTCGGGTAGCAGACTAAGCTGTGCACACATGCTACTTGTCAGCCCTTTTACTCGCTTTCTGGCGGGAGTGATTGTGGAGTTCCAGTTGCAAGGATCGCCTAATTGGAGGCAGATCTGAGCCGCCATCGGATCGACTCCAAATCCTGCGCTCGCCACATGAATGCTTGAGGCCGCCTTCGCCGCCGCTGCCGTACACATCAACTGCCTCTAGGCTGCGTGGGCTGTCACCTCGATGATGTGGGGTATGTCACCTCGATGATGTGGGGTATGTCACCTAGATGATGTGGGGTATCTCACCTAGATGATGTGGGGTATGTCACCTAGATGATGTGGGGTATGTCACCTAGATGATGTGGGGTATGTCACCTAAATGATGTGGGATATGTCACCTAGACTATGTGGGGTATGTCACCTAGATGATGTGGGGTATGTCACCTAGATGATGTGGGGTATGTCACCTAGATGATGTGGGGTATGTCACCTAGATGATGTGGGGTATGTCACCTAGATGATGTGGGGTATGTCACCTAGATGATGTGAGGTATGTCACCTAGATGATGTGGGATATGTCACCTAGACTATGTGGGGTATGTCACCTAGACTATGTGGGCTATGTCACCTAGACTATGTGGGCTATGTCACCTAGACTATGTGGGGTATGCCACCTAGATGATTTGGGGTATGTCATCTAGATAATGTGGGGTATGTCACGAGATAATGTGGGGTGTCACCTAGACTATGTGGGGTATGTCACCCAGATGATGTGGGGTATGTTACCTCGATGATGTCGGGTATGTCACCTAGATGATGTGGGGTATGTCACCTAGATGATGTGGGGTATGTTACCTCGATGATGTCGGGCATGTCACCTAGATGATGTGGGGTATGTCACCTAGATGATGTGAGGTATGTCACCTAAATGATGTGGGATATGTCACCTAGACTATGTGGGGTATGTCACCTAGATAATCTGTGGGGTATGTCACCTAGATGATGTCGGGTATGTCACCTAGATGATGTGGGGTGTGTCACCTAGATGATGTGGGGTATGTTACCTCGATGATGTGGGGTATGTCACCTTGATGATGTGGGGTATTTCACCTAGATGATGTGGGGTATGTCACCTAGATGATGTGGGGTATGTCACCTAAATGATGTGGGATATGTCACCTAGACTATGTGGGGTATGTCACCTAGATGATGTGGGGTATGTCACCTAGATGATGTGGGGTATGTCACCTAGATGATGTGGGGTATGTCACCTAGATGATGTGGGGTATGTCACCTAGATGATGTGAGGTATGTCACCTAAATGATGTGGGATATGTCACCTAGACTATGTGGGGTATGTCACCTAGACTATGTGGGCTATGTCACCTAGACTATGTGGGGTATGCCACCTAGATGATTTGGGGTATGTCATCTAGATAATGTGGGGTATGTCACGAGATAATGTGGGGTGTCACCTAGACTATGTGGGGTATGTCACCCAGATGATGTGGGGTATGTTACCTCGATGATGTCGGGTATGTCACCTAGATGATGTGGGGTATGTCACCTAGATGATATGGGGTATGTTACCTCGATGATGTCGGGCATGTCACCTAGATGATGTGGGGTATGTCACCTAGATGATGTGAGGTATGTCACCTAAATGATGTGGGATATGTCACCTAGACTATGTGGGGTATGTCACCTAGATAATCTGTGGGGTATGTCACCTAGATGATGTGGGGTATGTTACCTCGATGATGTCGGGTATGTCACCTAGATGATGTGGGGTGTGTCACCTAGATGATGTGGGGTATGTTACCTCGATGATGTGGGGTATGTCACCTTGATGATGTGGGGTATTTCACCTAGATGATGTGGGGTATGTCACCTAGATGATGTGAGGTATGTCACCTAAATGATGTGGGATATGTCACCTAGACTATGTGGGGTATGTCACCTAGATAATCTGTGGGGTATGTCACCTAGACTATGTGGGGTATGCCACCTAGATGATTTGGGGTATGTCATCTAGATAATGTGGGGTATGTCACGAGATAATGTGGGGTGTCACCTAGACTATGTGGGGTATGTCACCTAGATGATGTGGGGTATGTTACCTCGATGATGTCGGGTATGTCACCTAGATGATGTGGGGTGTGTCACCTAGATGATGTGGGGTATGTTACCTCGATGATGTCGGGTATGTCACCTAGATGATGTGGGGTATGTCACCTTGATGATGTGGGGTATTTCACCTAGATGATGTGGGGTATGTCACCTAGACTATGTGGGGTATGTCACCTAGATGATGTGGGGTATGTCACCTTGATGATGTGGGGTATTTCACCTAGATGATGTGGGGTATGTCACCTAGACTATGTGGGGTATGTCACCTAGATGATGTGGGGTATGTCACCTAGATGATGTGGGGTATGTCACCTAGACTATGTGGAGTATGTCACCTAGACTATGTGGGGTATGTCACCTAGATGATGTGGGGTATGTCACCTAGATGAAGTGGGGGGAGTCTCACCTAGATGGTGTAGGGCAGGGGTCACCAAGAGCTACTTCTTGGGTACTGATTAATGCGAAGGGCTACCAGTTTGATACACACTTAACTAAATTGCCAGAAATAACCAATTTGCTCAATTTACCTTTAATAAATATATATATGTATATGTATATGTATATATATATATATATATATTTAAAAAATGGGTATTTCCTTCTGTCATTCTGTCGTACTTTTTTTTTCTTTTACGGAAAGTTTTTTGTACAGAATAAATGATGAAAAAAACACTTAATTGAACGGTTTAAAAGAGGAGAAAACACGGCCTGGGAACGCCTCGGGATCCCCCGGGAAGAGCTAGACGAAGTGGCTGGGGAGAGGGAAGTCTGGGTTTCCCTGCTTAGGCTGTTGCCCCCGCGACCCGACCTCGGATAAGCGGAAGATGATGGATGGATGGATGGATGGAAAACACGGATAAAATGAAAATTAAATTTTTAAACATAGTTTGTCTTCAATTTCGACTCTTTAAAATTCAAAATTCAACCGAAAAAAATGAAGAGAAAATTCGAAAGTTTTTGAAAAAATTAAAAAAAGAATTTATGGAACATCATTAGTAATTTTTCCTTATTAAGATTCATTTTAGAATTTTGATGACATGTTTTAAATAGGTTAAAACCCAATCTGCACTTTGTTAGAATATATAACAAATTGGACCAAGCTATATTTCTGACAAAGACAAAAGATTATTTCTTCTAGATTTTCCAGAATTTTTTTTTTAAAAGAAATTCGAAAGACTTTGAAATAAGATTTAAATGTGATTCTACAGATTTTGTAGATTTGCCGGAATTTAATCATAATAAGTTTGAGGAAATATTTCACAAATATTATTTGTCGAAAAAACAGAAGCTTAAATGAAGAATTAAATTAAAATGTATTTATTATTCTTTAAAATAAAAAAAATAATTTGCATGAACATTAATTTAAATTGTCAAGAAAAAAGAGGAAGGAATTTAAAAGGTAAAAATGTATATGTGTTTAAAAATACTAAAATCATTTTTAAGGTTGTATTTTTTCTCTAAAATTGTCTTTCTGAAAGTTATAAGAAGCAAAATAAAAAAATAAATGAATTTATTTAAACAAGTGAAGACCTACTCTTTAAAATATTCTATTTGAGTTTGGTCTCTCTTCGAATTAAAAATGTCGAGCAAAGCGAAACCAGCTTCCTAGTAAATAAATAAAATTAAAAAAATAGAGGCAGCTCACTGGTAAGTGCTGCTATTTGAACTGTTTTTAGAACAGGCCAGCGGGCTACTCAGTTGGTCCTTACTGGCTACCTGGTACCCGCGGGCACCGCGTTGGTGAACCCTGGTGTAAGGTATGTCACCTAGTAAAGATGCGCGGTTTGCGGTCTCATCCGCGGAGTCTGCGGATAAACCGTGGGTCGGGCGGGTCACATGACGAAAAAATAGATTTTAATTAGATTCGGGCGGGTGGCGGTTGAACCATTCGGAAATATTTGATATGCATGGTTCAGGGATCGGTATCCTTTACTATTCAAAGAGCCATTTAGGACCCGTGTCACAAAGCGAAAAAGACAATAGGAGACGCAAACATTCTGTAGAATGACTGCCGGCAGTCAATCAGTTAATAAGTATTAGGGCGTGCTATGAAGCCATTGGCTTTGTCACTTTCTACAACATGTACAATCTACTTGTCAGTCCAGCAACATGTTGTGTGTGGCATCCGCGGCAACACACACACGACTGTGAGGCATACTGGGTGACACAGAGTACACTAATGGTTGTGATATAAGCAATTTTAACACTCATAGTAATATGCGCCACGCTGTGAAGCCACACCAAACAAGAATGACAAACACATTTCGGGAGAACATCCTCCCAGTAACACAACATAAACGCAGCACAACAAATACCCAAATATCCTGACTATTTTATACACCCCGCTGGCAGCAACCCCTCCCTGTTTATGTTTACCATTAACACAATGTGCCAACTTCCCTCTCAAAGAGAGCGTGTGCAAATTTGAAAAGAATGAAGTCTTGGTGTTCTCACATATCAGCTGAGTGGTCCTGTGCCTCCACAGCAAAGAAGGAGACCCTTCACACTAGGAAGCGTCCGACTTTCATCACAATCAGGGCCCGTCGTCGTCGTATGGTTTGAAAGAAAAACAAAAAAAAAACCCGACACTCAACCTTGAGCTAACGAGCCGAAGCTTTTCCAGAGACGCCTGCGGTGGGCCTGACTTGAGGGTCCGGCTCAGGAAACGCAAGGTGGAGACACCAAGTCTTCAATCTTCTGTTTGAAATGGAAGATGTGCCTCTTTATGTGTTAGCGCTCTGTTGGAGTCAACTCGCCAGAGGAAATAAGATGAAGATGTGCTCTTGCTCAAATATGGAAATCATCTTAAGTTTTTGTTTTTTTTCCACGTCGTTCAGAGGAAGCAAACCAATTCTGACCACATCACAGTCGCTGGTCAGGACATCATCCTTCTGACTGTGGACGTGTGCCATGTGCACCAACCTCCAATTACAAACTTAATTTGTTCTGTGATGGAGCTCTTGACTCAAAACACTTGTATCTCAAATCGATGAGCGGGAATCAATAGAACGTGCCTTTTAAAAAGAAACAACATTTTTACATAAGAAATATTGTGTGAAAACAACACAACAGAAATGTATCAACAATAACTACAAGGTTGTCCTTTCAAGTACAGAATTGATATAAATCCAAATGTTAAATCCAAACACAAATGTTCAATCCAAATATACATCTTAAATCTAATGTGAAATCCAGACCTATACGTTAAATTTAAATATTATATATAAATATAATTTTTTTGAATCTAAATCAAAATGTTTAATCTAAATGATTAATATAAATAAATGGTAAAATGCAAATATAAATGACAAATCTACATATAAATGTTACATATAAATATAAATCTTAAGTCTGAGCCTATACGTTAAATGTAAGTGTAAATGTTAAATGTAAATATTAAATATAAATATAATCTTGTTGAATCAAAATCTAAATGTTAAATCTAAATGATGAATCTAAATATAAATAAATGGTCAAATCAAAATATAAATTACAAATCTAAATCCAAATTCATCCATCCATTTCAACCGCTTATTCCCTTCGGGGTCGCGGGGGCGCTGGAGCGTATCTCAGCTACAATCGGGCAGAAGACGGGATAAATCCTGGACAAGTCGCCACCTTATGTAGCTTAATATAAATGTTACATATAAATATAAATCTTACGTCCAAACCTACACGTTAAATGTATACGTGTTAAATATAAATATTAAATATAAATATAATTTTGTTGAATCTAAATCTAAATGTTAAATCTAAATGATGAATCGAAATATAAACAAATGGCAAAATCTAAATATAAATTACAAATCTAAATATAAATCTTATATATAAATATAAATATTAAGTCTAAGCCTATACATTAAATGTAAATATACATGTTAAATGTAAATATTAAATATAAATATAATTTTGTTGAATCTAAATCTAAATGGTAAAACTAAATAATCTATCCAAATCTGCGATGAGGTGGCGACTTTTCCAAGGTGTACACCGCCTTCCGCCCAAATGGAGCTGCGATAGACTCTGGCGACCCCCCGCAACCCCAAAAGGGACAAGCAGTAGAATATGGATGGATGGATGAATTTAAATTTAAATAAATGGTCAAATTCAAAAATAAATTACAAATCTAAATATAAATGTTACATATAAATGTAAATCTTAAGTCCAAACCTCACTGTTAAAAGTAAACAATGTTGAAGCTTAATCTAAAATCTTTTTCTTGTAAAATTTTAGCTTTTTTCTCAAAATATTCCAACACAATTCTTGTACAATATTACTAATTTGTTCTACAAATACTTTTTTTTCGCCAGCGCCCCCCGCGACCCCAAAAGGGAATAAGCAGTAGAAATGGATGGATGGATGGGTACTTTTAAAAAAAAGAATATTCATTCTTCAGAGTCTTTTTTTCCAGACTTTTCATAATGTATAAAGTCCATTATTAAAAAAAGCTTTTAAAAATTTTTGGGGAACTTTAAGTTAACTTTCTCATGATACTGCATTCCGCCCCCCCCACCAAAATATTTGACTTATATCATGTAAAACAAAATATATTTTCCCCCATATGTTTTTTCTTAAAATATTTCCACAAAATTTTGTAAAAAAAAAAAGTTTTTTCTTAAAACATTTTTTTTTACAATTTTTTTTTTTTTTTACATATTTTAACTTTAATTCTGTATAATAGCATTTTTTTCTTACCGTATTTAAATAAAAAAGTAGTAATAACTTTAGCATTATTTTTTTAAAGTATTTTTAGAACAGAATCAAATATATTAAGCCATTTTTCCCCAGACTTTTTTAAATAATATATAGTCTATTATTAAAAAAGCCTTTAAAAAAAAAAATTAACTAACTTTTTGTCACAATATTGCAACTTTTTCCATGAAAAAAAACAATTTTTTTCCCCCCTAATATATTTGACTTTTAGCATGTAAAATGGCATACATATTTCTTTAAAACATTAAAACTTTTTTTCCCAATATATATGTATTTTTAATATTTTTTACACAGTTCTTGTAAAAAACAACTTTTTCTTAGAAATTGCGTTTTTGTAAAAAAACAAAAACAAAACTTTTATACAATATATCTTAACTTTAATTCTGTAAAATGGCATTTTTTTTGTAAAATTGTAACTTCTCCTCCAAATATTCCAACACAATTATTGTACAATGTCAACTTTTTTCTCACCATAAAACTAATTCGTTTTTAAAAATACTCTAAAAAAATAATAAAATAAAATTATATATATATATATATATATATATATATATATATATATATATATATATATATATATGTATATATAATATATATATATATATATATATATATATATACATATATATATATATATACATACATACATATATATATATAATTATATATATATATTCACAGTCAATTATATTATAAAAAGTGTTTTTATATAAGTCTTTTTTATATAAAATATATTATTTTAAAAATAGTTTTTTTAAGTAACTTTTTCTCATGATACTGCAACCCCCTCCCCCAAAAATATTTTTTCACAATATATTTGACATTCATCATTTAAAATTGCATAAATTTTCCTTAAAAACATTACAACTTTTGTGCCCAATATATTTTTTACACAATTTTTGCATAAAAAAAATGAATAAATACAAATTTTTCTTCCAAATTGCATTTTCTAAACAAAAAAACAAACAAAAAAGCATTTTTGGCAATACATCTTGACTTTATTCCTGCATAATGGCCTATTTTGAGTAAAAATGTGAAAATTCTACAACATTTTAATTTTTTTTCCACAATATTACTCATTTGTTTTAAAAAACTTCCATCCATCCATTTTATACCGTTTGTCCCTTTCATGGTCATGGGGGGTGCTGGAGCCTAGCTCAGCTGCATTCGGGCGGAAAGCGGGGTACACCCTGGACAAGTTATTATTAATGATATCTTTGATATAAAATTTAAAAAAAAATGATCAGAATATTCCAAAAAGCTATTGTTTGACAGTTTCACACCCGAGTTAATGCAGCCATTTGGCTGCCTTTTAGGGTTGCGGGTCGAAAAGCCAAATGGCTGCTCTTTGGGATATAAAAGGGCTATCTAGCGGTAACGGGCTGTCCAGCTTTGCACAAATAAACACACTGCAGGATTTTTATATCGGAGAGTTTAGATCAGGGGTCGGGAACCTTTTTGGCTGAGAGAGCCAAGAATCCAAATATTTTAAAATGTATTTCCGTAAGAGCCATATAAAATGTTTTTCAACACTGAACAACTAAATGTGTGCATTTTTAAGTAAGACCAACATTTCTAGAGTATAATAGGTCTCTTATTCTCTGTAATAACATTGTTATTCTGAAGCTAACTGGGGAGGGAGCGTGGCTTGCGGACCTGCAGCTAAGCGGGGTGTTGCCAGGATCGGCTTCGAAATCATCCACAAATGCGTAGATGGCCCACCTTTGCCTTCTTATCTAATCACCTGTCACTCTGTTATAAGCAGCAGCCAGGAGGAGAGACGGGGTTGGGGCTGGAGCCAGAGCGCGGGCGAGAACGAAAGAGGAAAAGACAATTGCTAGGAAGCAACTGAGAGACTTATTGAAAAACAAAACAATATTGTAACCCTGAAACAGGCTCTCATGTCGGTGCTTGGTGGTCTGAAGAACCCCAGGAGGGCAAGCCCTACACTAACCAATAATAAATACATAACTTCTTACCATTAACGCAACTTCTTGAACAGGTGCGGTAGAAAAACGGCTGGATTGATTCAAAATGCATGAGAATTTTTTATATTTTGAGCGTTATTTTTAACACTGTGATTACAAGTGGAATTATTCATTACTTATCGTGTTATGCAATGTCAGCTCAGAATTATCCAAGAGCCAGATGCAGTCTTTAAAAGAGCCACATCTGGCTCTAGAGCCTACCCTACCCCTGGTTTAGATGCAAGACTGTACTTGTTATTTGCTGATATCGGATGGGATCAGCGTGTCATAATCAGCGGTGGCCCAACACCACACGGCTAGTTTTGGGCACTTGTGTAAGACAAAATTGCCGCGCGGATACGAGCCCCGTCCTGCAAACATCAGTCATTTCTGCACTCAGGCTTCCAAGATGACTTCA
Source organism: Nerophis ophidion (assembly GCF_033978795.1). NCBI lineage: Eukaryota > Metazoa > Chordata > Actinopteri > Syngnathiformes > Syngnathidae > Nerophis > Nerophis ophidion. Next base: position 25,828,520 of record NC_084633.1, on the reverse strand, counting down.
CCGTGGAGCGCCACGCCAGACCTCGCTCACGGCCAAGTCGCGGCTCCGCCATCACTCACTGAAACATCACAGGCGCCCAAGAAAAACCCCTGCACGTATTCACGCGGGCTGTCTAATAATTCACGGATGCGATGACTCAACATGCCCTCGGCGTGTTGTTCATCCGAGGAGGCTGTCATGTCCGCTCAACATTAGCAAACCGGCGGCGCTGACGATGCCGATCATGACGCGTCAAGACCCTTATTGAGTCAGGGTGGTCCAGCCTGTGTGTGTTTTTTTTTGGGGGGGGGGGGGGAGACTGTCACATGACCTTTAGAAAGTGTCTCCGCGTTAATTCTACTGAAACAATGTCTGTTGAGAAACAACAAGGCCGCCATTGACACTCGGCCTGCATCCCCCTCCCACGTTGTCCGGGGGCCCCGGCGTTGACCACAGGGGCCGAGAATGCGGTTCAGGTGCAGGACTCTGCTGTTTCCAATTACCCGGGTATAAATTAGCGTGGCTCTCCCCTGTCTTCTCTCCAAACATTGCCGTCTCTTCATCCCTGTCCACCCGGCGCACTCCTGACCTCCCCGTTTGCGCGGCGGCGACACGTACTTTTATGGCACTTATCGCCACCCTCAAGACGTAGCGGGAACCTGGCAAAACCTTTACTTCTGGTTTTACGCTTCGGAGGGCAAGGCGTGCACTGATAAACTTTTGATGCCGGCGTCTTTTATTTTTATCGAGTCTTTTTCCTCCGCAGAAAGCGTGTGTTATTTTTCCAGGTTGGAGAGATCAGCTGCCATGTTGGACCTGAGGTCATCCTGGCACTGGGAGTTCACATCTGTTCAAATAAATCCTGCACTGTGCCGTAAGCAATAAAAACACTCTTTTACACACACACACACACACACACACACACACACACACACACACACACACACACACACACACACACACACACACACACGCACACACACACACACACACACACACACACACACACACACACATTTTTGATCAGAACTTGTGGGGACCGGCCTCTCTACAGGTTGTGGAGGCATACAAAAAATTAAGTAAGCTCATACACGTCTTTAAATATCTGGATTGATGAAGTAATGCGGTGTTTTTCAACTAGTGTGCCGTGAGATACAGTCTGGTGTGCTGTGGGAGATGATCAAATTTCACCTATTTGGGTTAAAAATATTTTTTTCTAACCAGTAATTTTAGTCTGCAAATTATGTGTTGTTGTTGAGTGTCGCTGCTGTCTAGAGCTCGGCAGAGTAACCATGTAATACAATTGCTTTGTAGATATCGGAAACCGCGGGAGGCAACGTGCAGGTCAAAAGGTATCTAATGCTTTAATTAAAAATAAACAAAAAGTGAGTGCCCCTAAGAAAAGGCATTGAAGCTTGGAGAAGGCTATGCAGAACAAAACCAAAACTTATCTGGTTACAAAGTAAACAAAAACAGAATGCTGGACGACAGCAAAGACTTACTGCGGGGCAGAGACGGCGTCCACAATGTACATCCGAACATGACATGACAATGTCCCCACAAAGAAGGATAAAAACAACTGAAATATTCTTGATGTCGGAAACCGCGGGAGGCAACGTGCAGGTTAAAAGGTATCTAATTTTTTAACAAAAAATAAACAAAAAGTGAGTGCCCCTAATAAAAGGCATCGAAGCTTAGAGAAGGCTATGCAGAACAAAACTAAAACTGAACTGGCTACAAAGTAAACAAAAACAGAATGCTGGACGACAGCAAAGACTTACTGCGGAGCAGAGACGCCGTCCACAATGTACATCCGAACATGACATGACAATATCCCCACAAAGAAGGATAAAAACAACTGAAATATTCTTGATGTCGTAAACCGCGGGAGGCAACGTGCAGGTCAAAAGGTATCTAATGCTTTAACAAAAAATAAACAAAAAGTGAGTGCCCCTAATAAAAGGCATCGAAGCTTAGAGAAGGCTATGCAGAACGAAACTAAAACTGAACTGGCTACAAAGTAAACAAAAACAGAATGCTGGACGACAGCAAAGACTTACTGCGGAGCAGTGACGGCATCCACAATGTACATCCGAACATGACATGACAATGTCCCCACAAAGAAGGATAAAAACAACTGAAATATTCTTGATTGCCAAAACAAAGTAGATGCGGGGAATATCACTCAAAGGAAGACACGAAACGGCTCTAGGAAAATACCAAAACAAGAGAAAAAGCCACCAAAATAAGAGCGCAAGACAAGAACTAAAACACTACGCACAGGAGAACAGCAAAAAACTCCAAATAAGTCAGGGCGTGATGTGACAGGTGGTGACAGTACACCTACTTTGAGACAAGAGCTATAGTGATGCGTGGTTGGTAATGCTTTAAAGTCATATCCAACAATTGCGGCGACTTTTTATTCTCAACTGAGTTTCATTTTTTAATGATTTCTGGTGGTGGTGTGCCTCCAGATTTTTTCAACGCAAAAAATGTGGCTTACTCAAAAAAGGTTGAAAGACACTGAAGTAATGTGCTGATCATACTTACTGGGGACCCTGGAGAAAAATAGTTAAAACGGTTCATGGGGACCAAATTTAAATAATTTCGCATAATTTACACAAATTTGTTCAAATTAGATGTTAACGTTTACTTTTCAGTAAACATGTTTTATGGGCCAAAGCTAGGCATCTTCAGAATTGATCTGACTATCACTTAAAAAGGTTTCCCTTTAGGGGACCAGCTTTATTGTCCTCATACAGTCAGAAGTCCTCTAAAGGGGACTGTGTAAAAAGAGCAATGTCCCCATTATGTCAGAATTGCCAGAACACACACACACACACACACACACACACACACACACACACACACACACACACACACACACACAGACACTCTTGTATTTCGTACCTTCTTGAGACCTGAGAAAAAGGCCTACATCTTTAGGACCACCCTTTCCAGATATATAAAGATTTGTATTAACAACATTAAAGGCCTACTGAAATGAAGTGAAGTGAATTATATTTATATAGGGCTTTTCTCTAGTGACTCAAAGCGCTTTACATAGTGAAACCCAATATCTAAGTTACATTTAAACCAGTGTGGGTGGCACTGGGAGCAGGTGGGTAAAGTGTCTTGCCCAAGGACACAACGGCAGTGACTAGGATGGCGGAAACAGGAATCAAACCTGCAACCCTCAAGTTGCTGGCACGACCACTCTACCAACCGAGCAATGCCGTCCCCGTTTAAATGAGATTTTCTTATTTAAACGGGGATAGCAGGTCCATTCTATGTGTCATACTTGATCATTTCGCGATATTGCCATATTTTTGCTGAAAGGATTTAGTAGACAACATCGACGATAAAGTTCACAAGTTTTGGCCGCTAATAAAAAAGCTTTGCCTTTACCGGAAATAGCAGACGATGTGCGCGCGACGTCGCGGGTTGTGGAGCTCCTCACATCCGCACATTATTTACAATCATAGCCACCAGCAGATAGAGCTATTCGGACCGAGAAAGCGACAATTTCCCCATTAATTTGAGCGAGGATGAAAGATTTGTGGATGAGGAAAGTGAGAGTGAAGGACTAGAAAAAAAGAAAAAAAACTAGACGGCAGAGCGATTCAGATGTTATTAGACAAATTTATTAGGATAATTCTGGAAAATCCGTTATCTTCTTATTGTGTTACTAGCGTTTTAGTGAGATTATACGGTCGTACCTGTACAACCTGAAAGTCAGAGGGGTGTGGTGACCGCCAGCGTCTCCGAGGGACGCCATATTTCTCGACGAGGCGAAGGCAGCCAGTGGGGCCGGGCCGAAATTTTATTTCCCCCCCTCCACGGTGGAAGCATCCGACGGTCGGGGGCGGCCGGTGGGAGGAGGCAAGAGAGTCCGCAGCTGCCTCTTTGACAGGTGCAGGAGGAACGACGCAAGCTCTCCACTCATGTCTACTTTAAGAGCCGACTTATTACCACCATTTTCTTACCAAAACCTGCCGGTTGACATGCGGTAGAGAACCATGTTTGTTTGACCGCTCTTTTCCATAGTAATGCTTCACCGTGATCTTTCGGGAATGTAAACAATAAAACAAGGAAACACCGGCTGTGTTTGTGTTGCAATACACCGCTTCCCACCTATGTCTTTCTTCTTTGATGTCTCCATTATTAATTGAACAAATTGCAAAAGATTCAGCAACACAGATGTCCATAGTACTGAAGAGGGACGACTTATAGCTGTAAACGGTGCTGGACCAAAATGTCCTCTACAATGCGTGATATCATGCGCACGCGTCATCATACGGCGACGTTTTAGCATGATACTTCCGCGCCAAATATAAAATTGCAATTTAGTAAACTAAAAAGGCCGTATTGGCATGTGTTGCAATGTTAAGATTTCATCATTGATATATAAACTATCAGTCGGTAGTAGTGGGTTTCAGTAGGCCTTTAATAATATTTAAAATATAATAATAGAAAAAAAACCTTGTTGGGAAAATGAGTTGGAATTTCAAAAGTAAAAGGTCACCATTTCACAAGAAAAATTTAGAATTTTGGCAGTATTATTATAAGTCGTCATTTTACTCAACGCAAGTCCAAATGTTACAAGAAAAACTGAACATTTGTACAATATAATGATAAAAATTGGAATTTTACTCAACAAAACTCACAAATTTATTAAAAAACTTTAACATTTTGGCAATATTGTAATCATAATCGGAATTTTTACTTGGCATAATTTAACTCAAGAATGTCACTTTTTAACGAGAACGACCCGAAAAATTGGTAATATTGTGATTATAGCCAGAATTCGATATGACAAATGTCCCCTTTTCACATTAAAAAGTCATAACTTAACATACATATTTAATAATTTTACAGGAAAATATTGCAATATTACAGAAACAGAAATAACAAGAAATTGTTCCCAATTTTATAATAAAAAGTCGACACATTTTGATTTTGAATTTTTTGTTTGTATTTGTTTTTAATCTTCATTATTTACGTCAAGTTACTACATTATGTCTCTTTGTACATATTTGTTTAATTTTTTTAATGAATTTTGGCCAAAGGGGGCACATTTCAATTTCTTACACACACTTGTTATTTATTATTTATTTAAAACCAACACACAGTCAATTTGAAGGGCAAGGAAAACTCACACCCAGTGGGACATCGGTGACAATAATGACTATGAGAACCTTGGAGAGGAGGAAAGCAATGGATGTCTAACATGATACTGTGAAAGTTCAATCCATAATGGATCCAACACAGTCGCAAGAGTCCAGTCCAAAGCGGATCCAACACAGCAGCGAGAGTCCCGTTAACAGCGGAGCCAGCAGGAAACCATCCCAAGCGGAGGCGGATCAGCAGCGCAGAGATGTCCCCAGGCAAGCAGTACATGGCCACCGGACCGGACCAGACCCCCTCCACAAAGGAGAGTGGGACATAGAAGAAAAAAAAAAGAAATGCCAGATCAACTGGTCTAAAAAGGGAGTCTATTTAAAGGCTAGAGTATACAAATGAGTTTTAAGGTGAGACTTAAATGCTTCTACTGAGGTGGCATCTCGAACTGTTACCGGGAGGGCATTCCAGAGTACTGGAGCCCGAAATGAAAAAGCTCTATAGCCCGCAGACTTTTTTTGGGCTTTGGGAATCACTAATAAGCCGGAGTCCTTTGAACGCAGATTTCTTGCCGGGACATATGGTACAATACAATCGGCAAGATAGGATGGAGCTAGACCGTGTAGTATTTTATACGTAAGTAGTAAAACCTTAAAGTCACATCTTAAGTGCACAGGAAGCCAGTGCAGGTGAGCCAGTACAGGCGTAATGTGATCAAACTTTCTTGTTCTTGTCAAAAGTCTAGCAGCCGCATTTTGTACCAACTGTAATCTTTTAATGCTAGACATGGGGAGACCCGAAAATAATACGTTACAGTAATCGAGGCGAGACGTAACAAACGCATGGATAATGATCTCAGCGTCTTTAGTGGACAGAATGGAGCGAATTTTAGCGATATTACGGAGATGAAAGAAGGCCGTTTTAGTAACGCTTTTAATGTGTGCCTCAAAGGAGAGAGTTGGGTTGAAGATAATACCCAGATTCTTTACCGTGTCGCCTTGTTTAATTATGTGGTTGTCAAATGTTAGAGTTGTATTATTAAATAGAGTTCGGTGTCTAGCAGGACCGATAATCAGCATTTCCGTTTTTTTGGCGTTGAGTTGCAAAAAGTTAGCGGACATCCATTGTTTAATTTCATTAAGACACGCCTCCAGCTGACTACAATCCGGCGTGTTGGTCAGCTTTAGGGGCATGTAGAGTTGGGTGTCATCAGCATAACAGTGAAAGCTAATACCGTATTTGCCTATGATGTCACCTAGTGGCAGCATGTAGATGCTGAAGAGTGCAGGGCCAAGGACCGAACCCTGGGGAACTCCACACGTTACCTTAATGTAGTCCGAGGTCACATTGTCATGGGAGACACACTGCATCCTATCAGTAAGATAAGAGTTAAACCAAGACAGGGCTAAGTCTGACATACCAATTCGTGTTTTGATACGTTCTAATAAAATATTATGATCGACGGTATCGAAAGCAGCGCTAAGATCGAGGAGCAGCAACATAGATGACGCATCAGAATCCATCGTTAGCAATAGATCATTAGTCATTTTTGCGAGGGCTGTCTCCGTGGAGTGATTTGCCCTGAAACCGGATTGAAAGGTTTCACATAGATTGTTAGACGCTAAGTGTTCATTTAACTGCTCCGCAACAATTTTTTCAAGGATTTTTGAAATAAAGGGAAGGTGAGACACCGGTCGGTAGTTTACCATGAGGTCAGGATCGAGGTTAGGTATACACACACACACCATACATACCGACTGGTGTACACACACACCATACATACCGACAGGTATACACACACACACCATACATACCGACTGGTATACACACCATACATACTGAGTGGTATACACACACCATACATACTGAGTGGTATACACACACCATACATATTGACTGGTATACACACACCATACATACTGACAGGTATACACACACCATACATACTGACTAGTATACACACACACACCATACATACCGACTGATATACACACACACACCATACATACTGACTGGTATACACACACACACACCATACATACTGACTGGTATACACACACCATACATACTGACTGGCATACACACACACACCATACATACTGACAGGCATACGCACACACACCATACATACTGACTGGTATACACACACACAACATACATACTGACTGGTATACACACACACAACATACATACTGACAGATTCTTTACCGTGTCGCCTTGTTTAATTGTTTGGTTGTCAAATGTTAGAGTTGTATTATTAAATAGAGTTCGGTGTCTAGCAGGACCGATAATCAGCATTTCCGTTTGTCTAATCAAATCAAATCAAAATGTTTTTATTTTTATTTAAGTACAATACAAAAATATACAATTAATACCCATACACTATTAATAATTCTGTATAATTTAAACAAAGCTGTCTTAAATTTGATGTATTCAATTTTCTTTACTTAAAAGTGCATTCCTAAAAACAAAAACAAAAAAAATGAAAACTGCATGTTAAAGAAAAAGAAAAAGGGAATACATTTTAATTGATTTGTATTCATTGGGATCCAAAGTGACAAATGGTCATGCGTTGTGTTGTCATGCACATCAACTTTTACACAGCATATTCCTCACTCAGGCACCTGTCATGTTTTCCTGCACGCTCCAGCGCTGCTTCCAAAGGACACGGCACACAGGAGAGAAGTTTACAACGCGTGTTCACAGGGATCAAATACTCCCATGTGTGAAAGTATCTCCATTAACGCTTTCTTTTTACACGGTCCCACCTCAAGGAGCCCTCAGGGCAACATTTGACTGTTGGGACGCTCCTCGGAGACGAGGAAAAATAATAAAAGTTGAATACATATAAATAGAAATAAACACACACATATATATATATATATATATATATATATATATATATATATATATATATATATATATATATATATGTAGGTGTGGGGAAAAAAATCACAAGACTACTTCATCTCTACAGATCTGTTTCATGAGGGGTTCCCTCAATCATCAGGAGATTTTAATGGAAGCATTAACATACAATGGTTTATATAGAGCACAGAGTGGGTGGGTACAAGCAGGCGTAGGGTGTGGTGATTGGCTCATGTGTTACCTAAGAGCTGTTTCCGTCTATGGCGGCATGTTGAAATGATTTCACTGCGCTTGTTGAGGGATGATAGATCTGGATGATATATAATAAACAGTTTCTCTTTTAAGCATAGGTTGCATCTTTTATTACCACTGTTGTAAGGTGTGCTGGATGCAAGAATTTGCCATGTTATTGAATATTCAACATTATTGTCTTTGAGGTTCCAAATGTGTTTGCTGAGTTCTGTAGAATTCTGCAAAGTCTGGTTTCTAAAGGAGGCGTTGTGATTATTCCATCTTGTTTTGAACGCTCCTTCGGTTAATCCTACGTACGTGTCGGATGTGTTATTGTCCTTGCGTATTACCTTTGCTTGGTAAACGACTGATGTCTGTAAGCACCTTCCGTTGAGAGGGCAATCAGGTTTCTTGCGACAGTTACATTCATTATTGGTTTCAGAGTCGTTTAGTCTGGGGGTAGGCAGTCCTTTTGCAATTGCTTTGTTGTGGTTTGAAATGATTTGTTGTATGTTATTCATACAGCTGTAGCTCAATTTAATGTTGTTCTTGTTAAATATTTTTCTTAGGGTGTTGCCTTTGGGGAAGTGTTTGTCGATCAGAGTGAGGAACTTGCGGCCGATGTTGGTTGAGACGTCTTTGCTGAATGGCGGATTGTACCAGATGATGTTGTTTCGTTTTCTGCTCTTTTTTGGTTGGTTTCCTGGGGTGGGTTCATAGGTGAGGGTGAAGTTGTATCCGCTTTCATCAAGTGGTTTCTGGTACGGGGGGGTTGCTTGGTCGAATTCAGCTTTGCTGGATGACAGCATCGATAGCCTTTTATTAATTCCGGTAGGTATTCTTTTCGTGGTGGTGGGTGGGTGGTTGCTGTCGTGGTGCACGTATTGGAGTGTTGTGTTGGGTTTCGTGAATGGTTGGTAGCTGTTATTTCTCAGGTTGAAAGTCACGTCGAGGAAGTTGACGGTTTGCTTGTTGGCTTCAATCGTGATCCGTAGGCCGTTTTCTTTGAAGATTTGGCATATGCGCTTCTTGGTGTTCTCGCTGCTCCTTGGCGAGGCGCGGCACACTGCCAGTCCATCATCACGGTAAATACCAAGGTTCAGGTTGAGGCTAGCAAGCTGGGAGAGGAGGAAACTCCCAACGAGTTCGCACGTTTCTGCTCCGTCAAAACTCCTCATAGTAACGTCAAATGTTGAATTGTTCTTTTTTTGCCATGGTGTACTGTTGTGGATGAGTATGGAGTTCTTTGCGTGGATGATGATGTTTCTTTCGTTGCCTGTGATTGAGTCGTAGTCCGAGGCGAAGTTTAGTGCTTGGGTCAGTAGGTCTTGCGTGATGGAAGGGTAAAATTCTTCGATGTCGAAGGAGATAAAGTTGTGTTGTTGTTTGTCTTGGATGTTGTTGAACTATTTGATTACTGCTGCTGTATTTCTCCATTGGTTGAGTGGTGTTTATATATATATATATATATATATATATATATATATATATATATATATATATATATATATATATATACTCCTCTCTGAGCTGCAACCTTATCGTGGTAGAGGAGTTTGCGTGTCCCAATGATTCTAGGAGCTATGTTGTCCGGGGGCATAAAGCCCCCTGGTAGGGTCTCCCAAGGCTAACAGGTTCTAGGTGAGGGATCAGACAAAGAGCAGCTCAAAGACCTTTTATGAAGATGAAAAATCATGGACCCAGATTTCCCTCGCCCGGACGCGGGTCACCGGGGCCCCCGTCTGGAGCCAGGCCCGGAGGTGGGGCACGATGGCGAGCACCTGGTGGCCGGGCCTGTTCCCATGGGGCCCGGACGGGCACAGCCCAAAGAGGCAACGTGGGTCACCCCTCCAATGGGCTCACCACCCATAGCAGGGGCCATAGAGGTCGGGTGCATTGTGAGCTGGGCGACAGCCGAAGACAGGGCACTTGGCGGTCCGATCCTCGGCTACAGAAGCTAGCTCTTGGGACGTGGAACGTCACGTCACTGGGGGGGAAAGAGCCTGAGCTAGTGCGCGAAGTCGAGAAATTCCGGCTGGATATAGTTGGACTCACTTCGACGCACAGCAAGGGCTCTGGAACCACTTCTCTCGAGAGGGATTGGACCCTCTTCCACTCTGGCGTTGCCGGCAGTGAGAGGCGACGGGCTGGGGTGGCAATTCTTGTTTCCCCCCGGCTCAAAGCCTGTACGTTGGAGTTCAACCCGGTGGACGAAAGGGTAGCCTCCCTCCGCCTTCGGGTGGGGGGACAGGTCCTGACTGTTGTTTGTGCTTATGCACCAAACAGCAGTTCAGAGTACCCACCCTTTTTGGGAGCACTCGAGGGAGTACTGGAAAGTGCTCCCCCGGGTGATTCCCTTGTCCTACTGGGAGACTTCAACGCTCACGTTGGCAACGACAGTGAAACCTGGAGAGGCGTGATTGGGAAGAATGGCCGCCCGGATCTGAACCCGAGTGGTGTTTTGTTATTGGGCTTTTGTGCTCGTCACAGTTTGTCCATAACAAACACCATGTTCAAACATAAGGGTGTCCATAAGTGCACTTGGCACCAGGACACCCTAGGCCGCAGTTCCATGATCGACTTTGTAGTTGTGTCATCGGATTTGCGGCCTCATGTTTTGGACACTCGGGTGAAGAGAGGGGCGGAGCTTTCTACCGATCACCATCTGGTGGTGAGTTGGCTGCGATGGTGGGGGAGGATGCCGGACAGACCTGGGAGGCCCAAACGCATTGTGAGGGTCTGCTGGGAACGTCTGGCAGAGTCTCCTGTCAGACAAAGTTTCAATTCCCACCTCCGGAAGAACTTTGAACATGTCACGAGGGAGGTGCTGGACATTGAGTCCGAGTGGACCATGTTCCGCACCTCTATTGTCGAGGCGGCTGATCGGAGCTGTGGCCGCAAGGTAGTTGGTGCCTGTCGGGGCGGCAATCCTAAAACCACTTGGTGGACACCAGCGGTGAGGGATGCCGTCAAGCTGAAGAAGGAGTCCTATCGGGTCCTTTTGGCTCATAGGACTCCGGAGGCAGTGGACAGGTACCGACAGGCCAAGCGGTGTGCAGCTTCAGCGGTCGCGGAGGCAAAAACTCGGACATGGGAAGAGTTCGGGGAAACCATGGAAAACGAGTTCCGGACGACTTCGAAGCGATTCTGGACCACCGTCCGCCGCCTCAGGAAGGGGAAGCAGTGCACTATCAACACCGTGTATGGTGCGGATGGTGTTCTGCTGACCTCGACTGCGGATGTTGTGGATAAGTGGAAGGAATACTTCGAAGACCTCCTCAATCCCACCAACACGTCTTCCTATGAGGAAGCAGTGCCTGGGGAATCTGTGGTGGACTCTCCTATTTCTGGGGCTGAGGTCGCTGAGGTAGTTAAAAAGCTCCTCGGTGGCAAGGCCCCAGGGGTGGACGAGACCCGCCCGGAGTTCCTTAAGGCTCTGGATGCTGTGGGGCTGTCTTGGTTGACAAGACTTTGCAGCATCGCATGGACATCGGGGGCGGTACCTCTGGATTGGCAGACCGGGGTGGTGGTTCCTCTCTTTAAGAAGGGGGACCGGAGGGTGTGTTCCAACTATCGTGGGATCACACTCCTCAGCCTTCCCGGTAAGGTTTATTCAGGTGTACTGGAGAGGAGGCTACGTCGGATAGTCGAACCTCGGATTCAGGAGGAACAGTGTGGTTTTCGTCCTGGTCGTGGAACTGTGGACCAGCTCTATACTCTCAGCAGGGTTCTTGAGGGTGCATGGGAGTTTGCCCAACCAGTGTACATGTGCTTTGTGGACTTGGAGAAGGCATTCGACCGTGTCCCTCGGGAAGTCCTGTGGGGAGTGCTCAGAGAGTATGGGGTACCGGACTGTCTTATTGTGGCAGTCCGTTCCCTGTACGATCAGTGCCAGAGCTTGGTCCGCATTGCCGGCAGTAAGTCGAACACATTTCCAGTGAGGGTTGGACTCCGCCAAGGCTGTCCTTTGTCACCGATTCTGTTCATAACTTTTATGGACAGAATTTCTAAGCGCAGTCAAGGCGTTGAGGGGTTCCGGTTTGGTAACCGCAGGATTAGGTCTCTGCTTTTTGCAGATGATGTGGTCCTGATGGCTTCATCTGACCGGGATCTTCAGCTCTCGCTGGATCGGTTCGCAGCCGAGTGTGAAGCGACCGGAATGAGAATCAGCACCTCCAAGTCCGAGTCCATGGTTCTCGCCCGGAAAAGGGTGGAGTGCCATCTCCGGGTTGGGGAGGAGACCCTGCCCCAAGTGGAGGAGTTCAAGTACCTAGGAGTCTTGTTCACGAGTGAGGGAAGAGTGGATCGTGAGATCGACAGGCGGATCGGTGCGGCGTCTTCAGTAATGCGGACGTTGTACCGATCCGTTGTGGTGAAGAAGGAGCTGAGCCGGAAGGCAAAGCTCTCAATTTACCGGTCGATCTACGTTCCCATCCTCACCTATGGTCATGAGCTTTGGGTCATGACCGAAAGGATAAGATCACGGGTACAAGCGGCCGAAATGAGTTTCCTCCGCCGTGTGGCGGGGCTCTCCCTTAGAGATAGGGTGAGAAGCTCTGCCATCCGGGAGGAACTCAAAGTAAAGCCGCTGCTCCTTCACATCGAGAGGAGCCAGATGAGGTGGTTTGGGCATCTGGTCAGGATGCCACCCGAACGCCTCCCTAGGGAGGTGTTTAGGGCACGTCCAACCGGTAGGAGGCCACGGGGAAGACCCAGGACACGTTGGGAAGACTATGTCTCCCGGCTGGCCCGGGAACGCCCCGGGATCCCCCGGGAAGAGCTAGACAAAGTGGCTGGGGAGAGGGAAGTCTGGGTTTCCCTGCTTAGGCTGTTGCCCCCGCGACCTGACCTCGGATAAGCGGAAGAAGATGGATGGATGGATGGATATATATATATATATATATATATATATATATATATATATATATATATATATATGTATACATATATACAAACCCCGTTTCCATATGAGTTGGGAAATTGTGTTAGATGTAAAAATAAACGGAATACAATGATTTGCAAATCCTTTTCAACCCATATTCAGTTGAATGTATTACAAAGACAAGATATTTGATGTTCAAACTCATAAACTTTATTTTATTTTTGGAAATAATAATTAACTTAGAATTTCATGACTGCAACACGTGCCAAAGTAGTTGGGAAAGGGCATGTTCACCACTGTGTTACATCACCTTTTCTTTTAACAACACTCAATACACGTTGGGGAACTGAGGAAAAAAATTGTTGAAGATTTGAAAGTGGAATTCTTTCCCATTCTTGTTTTATGTAGAGCTTCAGTCGTTCAACAGTCCAGGGTCTCCGCTGTCGTATTTTACGCTTCATAATGCGCCACACATTTTTGACGGGGGACAGGTCTGGACTGCAAGTGGGCCAGGAAAGTACCCACACTCTTTTACTATGAAGCCACGCTGTTGTAACATGTGGCTTGGCATTGTCTTGCTGAAATAAGCAGGGGCGTCCATGATAACGTTGCTTGGTTGCTCCAAAACCTGTATGGACCATTTAGCATTAATGGTGCCTTCACAGATGTGTAAGTTACCCATGCCTTGGGCACTAATACACCCCCATACCATCACAGATGCTGGATTTTGAACTTTGCGCCTATAACAATCCGGATAGTTATTTTCCTCTTTGTCCCGGAGGACACCACGTCCTCTGTTTCCAAATATAATTTGAAATGTGGACTCGTCAGACCACAGAACACTTTTCCACTTTGCATCAGTCCATCTTAGATGATCTCGGGCCCAGCGAAGCCGGCGGTGTTTCTGGGTGTTGTTGATAAATGGGTTATGCTTTGCATATTAGAGTTTTAACTTGCACTTACAGATGTAGCAAACAACTGTAGTTACTGACAGTGGTTTTATGAAGTGTTCCTGAGCCCATGTGGTGATATCCTTTACACACGGATGTCAGTTTTTGATGCAGTACCGCCTAAGGGGTCAAAAGTCCATAAAATCATCGTTTACGTGCAGTGATTTCTCAAAATTTTCGGAACCTTTTGATGATTTTACGGACCGTAGATGGTAAAATCCCTAAATTCCTTGCAATAGCTCGATGAGAAATGTTGTTCTAAAACTGTTCCACAATTTGCTTACAAAGTGGTGACCCTTGCCCCATCCTTTATACCCAATCGTGGCACCCACCTGTTCCCAATTAGCCTGCACACCTGTAGGATGTTCCAAATAAGTGTTTGATGAGCATTCCTCAACTTTATTAGTATTTATTGCCACCTTTATATCATTCACTTCACTTCACTACCTTTCCCAACCTCTTTGTCACGTGTTGCTGGCATCAAATTCTAAAGTTAATTATTATTTGCAACAACAACAAAAAAATGTTTATCAGTTTGAACATCAAATATGTTGTCTTTGTAGCATATTCAACTGAATATGTGTTGAAAATGTTTTGCAAATCAATGTATTCCGTTTATATTTACATCTAACACAATTTCCGAACTCGTATATATATATATACATATATATATATATATATATATATATATATATATATATGTATATATATATATATATATATATATATATATATATATATATATATATATATATATATATATATGTATATATATATATATATATATACATAATTTTATTAATAATTAATTAATACAATTCACAACTATCAACACCTATTTAACATCTTTAAATCATTGTTCTTAAATTATTGATATTTATTTTTAGAAAATTAATTTGCCAATACAACATCCGTCTATCCATCCATCCATTTTCTACCGCTTGTCCATTGTGGAGTCACGAGGGGTCGCTGGCGCCTATCTCAGCTGCATTCAGGCGGTAGGCGGGTTACACCCTGGACAAGTCGCCATCTCATTACAGGGCGCCAATGCAACATTTTTTAGTAAAAAGAAAAGAAATCCATCCATCCATCCATTTTCTACCGCTTATTCCCTTTCGGGGTCGCGGGGGGCGCTGGCGCCTATCTCAGCTTCAATCGGACGGAAGGCGATATTAAACAATTTTAGAAAACTGTTACATTTTAAACAGGTCAGTAAATACATGTTTGTGATAATATTTTTTAGTTAAGATTTTAATAAATACAATTTTCGAGAACTATTGTACATACCGGGTAGTATATCATTCTTAATCTATTGTTGATTATTTCATTAAAAAAATGCTTCAAAAGTAATTGGGTAATTATAATTTTTTTGTGTGAAAATTAGTGTGTTTGAATTCATATGTTTTCTTCTTTTTTTTTTTTTAAATGTACCTAAATTTGAACGATATTTTTTGGTTATTTAAAAAAAAGCAAAATAAAAAACATAAAAAAAAACCTACTACAAATTTAACAAAAAAGCTAGTAAATTAATGTGGTTATATCTTAGTTAAGAAATGAATGAATACAATTGTAGAAAAGTGTTACATATGTAAATACTTCTTAATTTATTGGTAATTATTTCATTTAAAAATCCTAAAGAAAAATGCTAAGACAAAAGTTACTGGAGTAATTCTTTTTTAGTGAAATGTAGTGTATTTAATAAATACAGTTTAAAAAAAGTTAAACTTATTTTTGTTATTATTATTATTTTTCATTTTATTTACATTTGAATGACTTTTTTTTGTTTAAAAATGTATCAAATACACATTTTGAAAACAAAACAAAAATGCCAAGTACATACATATTTGGAATAAGAATGTTTTTCTTAAAAATTAATTAATACAATTTTAGAAAACTTTATTTAAAACGTTGTATTCATTTGTTTTAATTAAATGAAAATGCCAATACAACATTTTTTGTAATACATTTTTTAGTAAACTATTATATTTTAAACAAAAAAGCGAGTAAATAAATGTTTGATTATATTTCAGTTAAGAAATTAATAAATGCAATTATAGAAAACTATGTTACATTTGTAAATCATTCTTAATTTTTTGGTAATTATGTATTTTTAAAAAATGCTTAAACACTAAAGTTACTGTGGTAAGGCATTTTAGTGGAAAGTAGTGAATTGTTGAATACAGAACATAAAGAAAAACAGTTTTCATTTTTGTAAATGTACTTAAAGGAAAATTCAAGTACACATATTTTTGTATTACCTTTTTTGGTTTAAAAAAATAAAATAAAAACATTGTTATATAAAATTTTAGAAGACTAAATTACATTTACATTTTTTGGGATACAATTTTTTTTTCGTAAAAGTACAATTTTATAAAACTGTTTCATATTTTTAAATTATCATTCTTAATTAATTTATTTATTTATTTATTATTGTAATGAAATGAAAATGCCAATACAACATTCATGGTAATACATTACTATTAATATCTCATTTCATTGACAACCTGGTCTGGTGAAGATAAAGTCCTTTATAAACAAAAATGAAATAAATAAATAAAAAACATTTCCTTGAACAAAAAATAAAAAAATAAAAACATTTATACAGAAACTGGTGATTAATTGGGATGAGTAAAATTAACTGTTAAATACAAACGTTTTGGTAATACATTACTATTATTATCTAATTTTATTGACAACCTGGTCTGGTGAAAATAATGTCCTCTATTAAAAATTAAAAAAATAAATACATTAATAAATAAATAAAAAATATTGTCTTCAACAAAAAATAAAAAAAAATAAAAATAAAAACAGTTACATAGAAACTAGTAATTAATTAAAATGAGTAAATTAACTGTAAAATACAACATTTTTGGTAATACATTCCTATTGATATCTAATTTTATTGACAACCTGGTCTGGTGAAGATAATGTCCTTTATAAAAAAAAAAATGAAATAAATAAATGAAAAATATTTTCTTGAACATAAAATATATCAAAATAAAATAAAAACAGTTAAATGGAAACTAGTAATTAATTGAAATGAGTAAAATTAACTGTTAAATACAACATTTTTGGTAATACATTACTATTATTATCTAATTTTATTGACAACCTGGTCTGGTGAAGATAATGTCCTTTATTAAAAATTAAAATAAATAAATAAATGAATAAATAAATAAATACAATTTTCTTCAACAAAAAAAATAAAAAAATAAAAATAAAAACAGTTAAACAGAAACTAGTAATTAATTAAAATTAGTAAATTAACTGTAAAATACAACATTTTTGGTAATACATTCCTATTAATATCTCATTTCATTGACAACCTGGTCTGGTGAAGATAATGTCCTTTCTAAAAAATAAAATAAAATAAAAAATAAATAAATAATATTTTCTTGAACAAAAAATATATCAAAATAAAATAAAAACAGTTAAATGGAAACTAGTAATTAATTGAAATGAGTAAAATTAACTGTTAAATACAACATTTTTGGTAATACATTATTATTAATATCTAATTTCATTGACAACCTGGTCTGATGAAGATAATGTCCTCTCTAAAAAATAAATAAATAAATGAAAAACATTTTCTTGAACAAAAAATAAAATAAAATAAAAACAGTTAAATAGAAACTAGTAATTAATTGAAATGAGTAAAATTAACTGTTAAATACAACATTTCTGGTAATACATTACTATTAATATCTAATTTCTTTGGTCTGGTGAAGATAATGCCCTTTATAAAATAAATAAATAAATAAATAAATAAAAAACATTTTTTCAAATAAAAAATAAATTAAAATAAAATATAAACAGATACATAGAAACTAGTAATTAATTGAAATGAGTAAAATTGACTGTTAAATACAACATTTTTGGTAATGCATTACTATTAATATCTAATTTCATTGACAACCTGGTCTGATTAAGATCATGTCCTCTCTAAAAAAAGATCTAAATAAATGAAAAACATTTTCTTGAACAAAAAAATATATCAAAATGAAATAAAAACAGTTAAATGGAAAATAGTAATTAATTTAAATTAGTAAAATAACTGTTGAATACAACATTTTTGGTAATACATTACTATTATCTAATTTCATTGACAACCTGATCCGATGAAGATAATGTCCACTCTAAAAAATAAATTAATAAATGAAAAACATTTTCTTGAACAAAAAATAAAATAAAATAAAAACAGTTAAATAAAAACTAGTAATTAATTGAAAGGAGTAAAATTAACTGTTAAATACAACATTTTTGGTAATACATTACTATTAATATCTAATTTCATTGGTCTGGTGAAGATAATGCCCTTTATAAAATAAATAAATAAATAAATAAATAAACAACAACATTTTCTTAAATAAAAAATAAATTAAAATAAAATATAAACAGTTACGTAGAAACTGGTAATTAATTGAAATTAGTAAAATTAACTGTTAAATACAACATTTTTGGTAATACATTACTATTAATATGTAATTTCATTGACAACCTGGTCTGATGAAGATAATGTTCTCTCTAAAAAAATAAATAAATAAATGAAAAACATTTTCTTGAACAAAAAATAAAATAAAATAAAAACAGTTAAATAAAAACTAGTAATTAATTGAAATGAGTAAAATTAACTGTTAAATACAACATTTTCGGTAATACATTACTATTAATATCTAATTTCTTCGGTCTGGTGAAGATAATGTCCTGTATTAAAAAAAAAAAAAAATGAATAAATAACATTTTCTCAAACAAAAAATAAATTAAAATAAATTATAAACAGTTACATAGAAACTAGTAATTACTTGAAATGAGTAAAATTAACTGTTAAATACCACATTTTTGGTAATACATTACTATAGATATGTAATTTCTTTGGTCTGGTGAAGATAATGTCCTTTATAAAATAAATAAATAAATAAATAAATAAATAAATAAATAAAACATTTCTTGAACAAAAAATAAAATGAAATAAAAACAGTTAAATAAAAACTAGTAATTAATTGAAATGAGTAAAATTAACGGTTAAATACAACATTTTAGGTAATACATTACTATTTATATCTAATTTTTTTGGTCTGGGGAAGATAATGCCCTTTATAAAAATAAATAAATAAATAAATAAATAAAAAACATTTTCTCAAACAAAAAATAAATTAAAATAAAATATAAACAGTTACATAGAAACTAGTAATTAATTGGAATGAGTAAAATTAACTGTTGAATACAAATGTTTTGGTAATACATTACTATTATTATCTAATTTTATTGACAACCTGGTCTGATGAAGATAATGTCCTCTCTAAAAAAGATATAAATAAATGAAAAACATTTTCTTGAACAAAAAATATATCAAAATAAAATAAAAACAGTCAAATGGAAACTGGTAATTAATTGTAATGAGTAAAATTAACTGTTAAATACAAAAGTTTTGGTAATAAATTACTATTAATATCTAATTTCATTGACAACCTGGTATGATGAAGATAATGTCCTCTCTAAAAAAAAATAAAAAAAAATGAAAAACATTTTCTTGAACAAAAAATAAAATGAAACAAAAACAGTTAAATAGAAACTAGTAATTAATTGAAATGAGTAAAATGAACTGTTAAATACAACATTTTTGGTAATACATTACTATTCATATAGAATTTATTTGGTCTGGTGAAGATAATGTCCTTTATAAAATAAATAAATAAAAAACATTTTCTTAAACAAAAAATTAATTAAAATTAAATATAAACAGTTACATAGAAACTAGTAATTAATTGAAATGAGTAAAATTGACTGTTAAATACAACATTATTGGTAATACATTACCATTTTAATTAAATAAATAAAAAAAACATTATTACTAAAAAATAATAAATACAATTTTACCAAATGATGTTACATTTTTATAAGTTTAGTTATCTGTATATATATATTTTTTTAAACCCGGTCTGTGACAATCGAGGATGCTGCCTGAGTAGATTTCAAAGATTAGACACAAAGTTGCTTCTTTTACTGCGACCTCTGACCTGCAGCTGGAACAAGCTGAAAAACACTACCAAAAAAGGGGGGGTGGACAGATAAAGCTGAGGAGCAAGCCGGGTGAACTTCCACCCCAAACACTCAGCAGGAGTCCTGAAGATAAACACCGGCCGTCCCTCCTGGTCTCTCCCTCCACACGTCCAGATGTTTGGCCCGTCAGCAGCAGAAGGACCGCTCGGGATCTCCGGCGCGGACTGGAATGCTGACCCTAAACCATCCATCTCCATCAGCCCAGTGTTTTTTCTCGGCCACACCTGCAGCTTCCTCCGAACAGGAGAAAGGAGGCTTCTCCTTTTTTTTCCTGTTTGGACTCGGACTCATCGCGAGCGCCGACTTGGAGGAGCTCCAGCGTTGCTGCTGCTGCTGCTCATGTTTTCCGTTCTCCTTGGCTTTTTCATTTCACGTGGTGAAATGAAACAGGCGTGCTTAGTGGACTGACCGCTCCGGGCTTTCCCTGCCGGTCGCTGTCACTCGTGCTGTGATTGACTGCCGGCCCGCGGGGGAGTCGCCCGCTTATCTGGGGCCCCGCTGGAGGGATTTGCATACAATAATAAACACCCTTGCACTTGTGTTATGATGTTAATGTCTCCATTTGGAGGGCCACCACCATGTCTTTTGTCCAAACCTGCTGCTTTTTCACGCAGGAAAGCTAACGCGTGCGTTTTGTCCAATCAGAAACCTTGAAAAAAAGCAACCGCCGCTGACTTGGTGGAGTTTTATCATTCGTAATCAGAAGTGTCCCGATCGATACCGGATATTGGTCCGATAGCAACAAAAAAAAAACAACAAGTACTGTAAAGCAGTGGTCCGGGCCGCAGAAGAAATTTGTATTAATTTTAATTTAAAAAAATTAAAATAATAATAATTATTATTTTCTTTTTATTTATTAAATCAACATAAAAAAAAACAATATACACTTACAATTAGTGCACCAACCTCAAAAACCTCCCTTTTTCATGACAAAAACGTCCCTTTTTCATGACAAAAAAAAAAAAAAAAGGAAAAGTTTGAAACGATAGCCTTGTTTTTTAACAGCTGTCACTTTGTTTGTGTTTTATTTTTTTCTCTGTGTCTGTTTAGTATTTCCTGTTTTTAGTTCCTGTCAGCGCTCTTATTTTGTCTGTTTCCTGTGTTTTTCTCCCTGTGTGCTGTTTTCCCCTCGGCTGGCACCTGGCTACACCTGGGTTCAATCAGCTCAGTTCTATTTGAGTCTGTTTTTGTCCTCCAGTCAAGTGCTGGATTAATAACTTAATAACTTAGATTTATATAGCGCTTTTCTAAACACTCAAAGTACATTTACATAAAAATGTAAATGTAATTTAGTCTTCTAAAATGTTATATAACAATGTTTTTATTTTATTTTTTTAACCAAAAAAGGTAATCCAAAAATATGCGTACTTGAATTTTCATTTAAGTACATTTACAAAAATGAAAACTGTTTTTCTTTATGTTCTGTATTCAACAATTCACTACTTCCGACTGAAATGCCTTGCCACAGTAATTTAGTGTTCAAGCATTTTTTAAAATGACACAATTATCAATAAATTAAGAATGATTTACAAATGTAACATAGTTTTCTATAATTGCAGAAACGTGTCCGACTTACTGCCGGCAATGCGGACAAAGCTCTGGCACTGATCGTACAGGGAGCGGACTGCCACAATCAGACAGTCCGATACCCCATACTCTCTGAGCACTCCCCACAGGACTTCCCGAGGGACACGGTCGAATGCCTTCTCCAAGTTCACAAAGCACATGTAGACTGGCTGGGCAACCTCCCATGCACCCTCAAAAACCCTGTCGAGAGCATAGAGCTGGTCCACAGTTCCCCGACCAGGACGAAAACCACACTGTTCCTCCTGAATCCGAGGTTCTACTATCCGGCGTAGCCTCCTCTCCAGTACACCTGAATAAACCTTACCGAGAAGGCTGAGGAGTGTGATCCCATGATAGTTGGAACACACCCTCCGGTCCCCCTTCTTAAAGAGAGGAACCACCACCCCGGTCTGCCAATCCAGAGGTACCGCCCGCGATGTCCACGCGATGCCGCAGAGTCTTGTCAACCAAGACAGCCCCACAGCATCTAGAGCCTTAAGGAACTCTGGGCGGATCTAATCCACCCCTGGGGCCTTGCCACCGAGGAGCTTTTTAACTACCTCAGCAACCTCAGCCCCAGAAATAGGAGAACCCACCACAGATTCCCTAGGCACCGCTTGTTCATAGGAAGACATGTTGGTGGGATTGAGGAGGTCTTCGAAGTATTCCTTCCACCTATCCACAACATCCCCAGTTGAGGTCAGCAGAACACCATCTGCACCATCCACGGTGTTGATAGTGCACTGCTTCCCCTTCCTGAGGCGTGGGATGGTGGTCCAGAATCGCTTCGAAGCCATCCGGAAGTCGTTTTCCATGGCTTCCCCAAACTCTTCCCATGTCCGAGTTTTTGCCTCTGCGACCGCTGAAGCTGCACACCGCTTGGCCTGTCGGTACCTGTCCACTGCCTCTGGAGTCCTATGAGCCAAAAGGACCCGATAGGACTCCTTCTTCAGCTTGACGGCATCCCTCACCGCTGGTGTGCACAGGCTGTGTGTTTTGTCCAATCAGAAGCCTTGAAAAAGCAACCAGGACGGTAGAATTATATAATTCGTAATTAGGGGTGTCCCGATCGATATCGTATATTGGTCCAATATCAGTAGAAAAACTACCACTGTACAGTGCAACCTCGATTTAGAAACTTGATTGTTTCTTGAACGGGGTTTTTAAATCGGAAAATTTGTAGCGACAAAAAACATTTGTAACAACAAAAAAGTTTGTTACGACAAAAAACATTTGTAACAACAACAAAAAGTTATGAATGATAGCCTTGTTTTTTAACAGCTGTGTTTCGTCCGATCAGAAGCTTTGAAAACCGCCGCTGACGTAGTCGAACTATTTAATTCGTAATTAGTGGTGTCCCGATCGATATCAGATATTGGTCTGATAGCAGCAAAAAACAGTACTAATAATCCACAAGGTTAATGCAGTCTGCTTCTCTTTCTTCCCCTCCATTTATCTGCTTTCTTCCTGCCTTCCAAAATGGCTGCAGGGGGACACGTTGCGGTTATGGTCTCTTATGAGAGTATGTGACTATTTTTGTATAGTCATCTTATGATATTATTGCACAGTTTCCTAAGCGTTTTTTTTTTATGTTTCGTGCAAATTGAGGAATAACTTTAAAACATAAGTCAAGGTGACAAGCTCGTTCTATTTACTGTCTGCCTTTGTTTGCCAGACTCCTTATTTCTGGCTTGAGCAAGGTTTGTAAATCGAAAAGTTTGCATAATCATTGGATGCATTTGTACTCGCACATCGCCTGCCATCTCTGCACCCTGCCGAGATTTAAGTATTTATTTTTAGAAAACAATATAGTACGGTATACAATATTATATTTGTTGCATCATTAGGAGATATTAACGCTTAAATTATATGCAATTTCATGCAATATGCGTTTTTTGTTTTTTTTTGTCAAAATGGAAACAATGAACACAATTAATAGGAAAGATGAAGTACTTTATTGACTTTTACAGGCCACATAAATGAAGTGGCCTTGGGTTTGACTCCTGCAGCATGTTTACTTGTGCGAAATTGTACATTTGACCTCTAAATGTCCTCCAATAAGCACACAACGTAGGTCTTTTCTTGTTTTTTTAGCATTTAAAAAAATGTAAACATGGTAGGCTACAGGAGCTAACAGCTACACAACAACTGAGCACAAAATAGCGCGCAAGCTAGACATACATAATAAGTGTCCTTGATCGAACAATATTGAAATTTGTCAATGTAAACAAGTGTCAAATAATTCTACTTGCATATTCTACTTACCAAAGTATCCAGTAACAAACGTGTCCGCATTATTCAACTCAATAATAATAATGGATTAGATATATATATATACTGCGTCATAAACTTAATTTAAAACAGTTAATACTCCACTTCATCTTAAAGACAGCATTATTATGATTAATTATAAGTCACATTTTTTTTATTCAAACCTTTTCTACAAAACAAAAGTATTAATGATTATGTTTATTCACTGATTTCCTTGCACTTTCTTGCAGCTCCGGGAGTGATACCAGGTCATGTACAACGGATGATTACTCATGAACGTTCTTTCACTCCTCTCTCACTCAGCTTTCAAAAAAAAAAGTTCTTAAGTGTTTAAACACGCGAGTAATGTGGGAAAAAAGTGAAAAAACATGTGTGGCACAAAAAAAAAAAGAAGCAAGAAAGCAAGACGTCCATGTGGGGATTTTTCTCCCTGGAGTGGCGAGGGAGCGTGTGTTAATCACCATGAATGAGCACCTCTTAAGGTCCTGGTGTTGACAAGAGTGTGTCAACAGCCAACATCCTCACATGTTTCAGGAGCGTGGAGCAAACTTCCAGATGCTCGCCACAAAAACACAGCAACTGTTGACTTTTTCTTTCAAAGACGTGCGATTCCCTCAACGAGAGCCGTAGAAAGTCGGACTGCACGGTGCATCTAAAAAAAGGACTCACGACGCGTCACTTTTTCCACATGTTATGTTACAGCCTTATTCCAAAGTGGAATACATTCATTTTTGTCCTCAAAATTCTAAACACAATACCCCATGATGGCAATGGGAAAAGTTTTATTTTTCACTGCAGTTTATGATTATTTGTGACAATAAAGTACATTGTTTACGTGTTGAATTACCCTTTAAAAAGCGGGAACCAACCCCAAACAACAATTTAGTGGTTGCCAAAAAGTGATGCAAAATAATTGCCCAAAAATTTGGTCACCCATCCGAATGAGAGTCAGGTGCCCTAATCACTTGATCAGTGGCCTAGTGGGTAGAGTGTCTGCCCTGAGGTCGGTAGGTCGTGGGTTTAAAACAATAAAAATCAGTTCCCAGTGACTTGTTGTATTTTTTAATTTTTTTTTCCAAATTTTACCAATCCCGGAATATCCCTAAAAAAAGCTTTAAAGTGCTTGATTTTCGCTATTTGCGATGCGACTATCCATTTCCCTAGGACGTCATACAGTGCTGCCAATGTAAACAAACAATGGTGAATACCACAGCAAGATATAGCGACAATAGCTCGGATTCAGACTCGGATTTCAGCGGCTTAAGCGATTCAACAGATTACGCATGTATTGAAACGGCTGGTTGGAGTATGAAAGTATTGAAGAAGAAACTGAAGCTATTGAGCGAATAGCTATTGACGCTATTCATAGCCATAGCATGGCCGAATAGCTGCGTTAGCATCGCCGGTAAAATGTGCGGACCAAACGATCAGGACTTTCGCATCTTGTGACACTGGAGCAACTTAAATCCGTCGATTGGTAAGTGTTTTTTTCGCATTAAATGCGGGTGGAAGGAAACGTAATATAGTTGCAAAGGCATCTGCAGGTTATCCATACATCTCTGTGCCATGTCTGCCTTAGCACCGCCGGTAAATAGCATGTTAGCATCGATTAGCGTAGCATGTAAGCGTCGATTAGCTAGCAGTCACGCCGCAACCAAATATGTCTGATTAGCACATAAGTCAACATCAACAAAACTCACCTTTGTGATTTCGTTGAATTTATCGTTGCAAATGCATCTGCAGGTTATCCATACATCTCTGTGCCATGTCTGTCATCGCCGGTAAAATGTGGAGACACTCCGGCACATTCAATGGGGGTCTGGCGGCAGACACTTTCGCATCTCTGGGCCGGTGGTGCAACTTGAATCCCTCCCAGTTAGTGTTGTTACACCCTCCGACAACACACCGACGAGGCATGATGTCTCCAAAGTTCCAAACAATAGTCGAAAAAACGGAAAATAACAGAGCTGAGACCCAATGTTTACAATGTGTTGAAAATGAAAATGGCGGCTGTATTACCTCGGAGACGTCATGTTCTGACGTCATCACCACATGAGCGATAAACAGAAAGGCGTTTAATTCGCCCTAATTCACCTATTTAGAGTTCGGAAATCGGTTAAAAAAATATGTGGTCTTTTTTCTGCACCATCAAGGTATATATTGACGCTTACATGGGTCTGGTGATAATGTTCCCCTTTAACTTTAACTTTATCTAACACTTAGGTATGGAGGCTGTTTCTACAAACATTTGTGAAAGAATGGGCCGCTCTCAGTGATTTCCAGCATGGAACCGTCATAGGATTCTTCTTGAGCAACAAATACAGTCGTGAAATTATTATGAGAAAAGTGAAGAGTTTGGGAACAACAGCAACTCAGCCACCAAGTGGTAGGCCACGTAAACTGACAGAGATGGGTCAGCGGATACTGAAGCGCATAGTTCAAAGACTTTCTGCACAGTCAGTTGCTACAGAGCTCCAAACGTCATGCGACCTCCCAATTAGCCCACGTACAGTACGCAGAGAACTTCATGGAATGGGTTTCCATGGCCGGGAAGCTGAATCTAAGCCATACATCACCAAGTCTAATGTAAAGCGTGGGATGCAGTGGTGTAAAGCATATCGCCACTGGACTTTAGAGCAGTGGAGACGCCTTCTCTGGAGTGATGACTCAATCTTTTCCATCTGGCCATCTGATGGACCAGTCTGGGTTTGGAAGTTGCCAGAAGAACGCTACATTTCGGACTACATTGTGCCGAGTGTGAAATTTGGTGGAGGAGGATTTATGGTGTGGGATTGTTTTTCAGGAGTTGGGCTTGACCCCTTAGTTACAGTGAAAGGAACTTTGAATGCTCCAAGATACCAAAACATTTTGGACAATTCCATGGGATGGCACTTCAAGTCCATATGTGAGTAAAGGCAGGTGGCCTAATACTTTTGGCAATATATATGTACAAACCCCGTTTCCATATGAGTTTGGAAATTGTGTTAGATGTAAATATAAACGGAATACAATGATTTGCAAACACTTTTCAACCCATATTCAATACAATGCACTACAAAGACAACATATTTGATCTTCAAACTGATAAACTTTTTTTTATTTTTTTTGCAAATAATAATTACTTTGTCATGGCTGCAACACATGCCAAAGTAGTTTGTAAAGGGCATGGTCACCAATGTGTTACATCCCCTTTTCTTTTAACAACACTCAGTAAACGTTTGGGAACTAAGGAAACTAATTAATGAAGCTTTGAAAGTGGAATTCTTTCCCATTCTTGCTTTATGTAGAGCTTCAGTCGTTCAACAGTCCGGGGTCTCCGCTGTCGTATTTTACACTTCATAAGGCGCCACATATTTTCCATTAGACACAGGTCTGGACTGCAGGCGGGCCAGGAAAGTACCCGCACTCTTTTACTACAAAGCCACGCTGTTGTAACACGTGGCTTGGCATTGTCTTGCTGAAATAAGCAGGGGCGTCCATGATAACGTTGCTTGGATGACAACATATGTTGCTCCAAAACCTGTATGGCCCGTTCAGCATTAATGGTGCCTTCACAGATGTGTAAGTTACCCATGCTTTGGGCACTAATACACCCCCATACCATCACAGATGCTGGCTTTTGAACTTTGCGCCTAGAACAATCCGGATGGTTATTTTCCCCTTTGTTCCGGAGGACACCACGTCCACAGTTTCCAAATATAATTTGAAATGTGGACTCGTCAGACCACAGAACACTTTTCCACTTTGCATCAGTCCATTTTAGAAATTGAAGTGAAGTGAATTATATTTATATAGTGCTTTTCTCTAGTGACTCAAAGCGCTTTACATAGTGAAACCCAATATCTAAGTTACATTTAAACCAGTGTGGTTTGCACTGGGAGCAGGTGGGTAAAGTGTCTTGCCCAAGGACACAACAGCAGTGACTATGATGGTGGAAGTGGGGATCGAACCTGCAACCGTCAAGTTGCTGGCACGCCCACTTTACCAACCGAGCTATACCGCCCCCCAATGAACTCGGGCCCAGCAAAGCCAGCAGCGTTCCTTTGCTGTTGTTGATAAATAGGTTTTGCTTTGCATAGTAGAGTTTTAACTTGCACTTACAGATGTAGCAACCAACTGTAGTTACTGACAGTGGTTTTATAAAGTGTTCCTGAGCCCATGTGGTGATATCCTTTACCAACTGATGTCAGTTTTTGATGCAGTACCGCCTGAGGGATCAAAGGTCCATAATATCATCGCTTACGTGCAGTGATTTCTCCAGATTCTCTGAACCTTTTGATGATTTTACGGACCGTAGATGGTAAAATCCCTAAATTACTTGCAATAGCTCGTTGAGAAATGTTGTTCTAAAACTGTTCAACAGTTTACTTAAAAAAATGGTGACCCTCGCCCCATCCTTGTTTGTGAATTACTTAGCATTTCATGGAAGCTGCTTTTATACCCAATCATGGCACCCACCTGTTCCTAGTTAGCCTGCACACCTGTGGGATGTTCCAAATAAGTGTTTGATGAGCATTTCTCAACCTAATGAGTATCTATTGCCACCTTTCCCGACTTCTTTGTCACATGTTGGTGGCCTCAAATTCTAAAGTTAATGATTATTTGCAAAAAAAAAAACCAATGCAATCCAATTCCAAAACCAAACCTGACCCAGCAACACTCAGAACTGCAATAAACAGCAAATGACAGAAGACACAAACACAACACAGAACAAACCAAAAGTAGTGAAACAAAAATTAATATGATCAACAACAGTATCAATATTAGTTATAATTTCAGCATAGCAGTGATCAAAAATCCCTCATTGACATTATCATTAGACATTTATGAAAATAATAAAAAAGAACAATAGTGTCACAGTGGCTTACACTTGCATCGCATCTCATAAGCTTGACAACACACTGTGTCCAATGTTTTCACAAATATAAAATAAGTCATATTTTTGGTTCATTTAATAGTTAAAACAAATTTACATTATTGCAATCAGTTGATAAAACATTGTCCTTTACAATTATAAAAGCTTTAAAAAAAAATGCTAGCATGTCAGCAGACTGGGGTGGATCCTGCTAAAATCCTTTGTATTGAATGAATACAGAATCGTTTTGAATCGGAAAAATATCGTTTTTGAATCGAGAATCGCAAAAATCGATTAATAATCGAATCGCGACCCCAAGAAATGATATTGAATCGAATCGTGGGACACCCAAAGATTCGCAGCCTTAATATATACTATAGTACAGGGGGCACCAACCTTTTCGAAACCAAGAGCTACTTCTTGAGTACTGATTAATGCGAAGGGCTACCATTTTGATACACACTTAAATAAATCGCCAGAAATAGCCAATTTGCTCAATTTACCTTTAATAAATAAATCAATATATATATAAAAAAAATGGGTATTTCTGTCTGTCATTCCGTCTTACATTTTTTTTCCTTTTACAGAAGGTTTTTTGTAGAGAATAAATGATGAAAAAAACCACTTTGTTGAACGGTTTAAAAGAGGAGAAAACACGAAAAAAAAATTTAAATAAAATTTTGAAACATAGTTTATCTTCAATTTCGACTCTCTAAAAGTCAAAATTCAACCGAAAAAAATGAAGGGAAAAACTAGCTAATTCGAATCTTTTGGAAAAATAAAAAAAATAATTTATGGAACATAATTAGTAATTTTTCCTGATTAAGATTAATTTTATAATTTTGATGACATGTTTTAAATAGGTTAAAATCAAATTTGCACTTTGTTAGAATATATAACAAATTGGACCAAGCTATATTTCTAACAAAGACAAATCATTATTTCTTCTAGATTTTCCAGAACAAAATTTTTAAAAGAAATTCAAAAGCCTTTGAAATAATATTTACATTTCATTCTACAGATTTTCTAGATTTGCCAGAATACATTTTTGGGAATTTTAATCATGATAAGTTTGAAGAAATTTTCCACAAATATTCTTTGTCGAAAAAACAAGCTAAAATGAAGAATTAAATTAAAATGTATTTATTATTCTTTACAATAAAAAAGAAAAATACTTGAACATTGATTTAAATTGTCAGAAAAGAAGAGGAAGGAATGTAAAAGGTAAAAAGGTATATGTGTATAAAAATCCTAAAATCATTTTTAAGGTTGTATTTTT
This sequence comes from Nerophis ophidion, assembly GCF_033978795.1. Taxonomy (NCBI): domain Eukaryota; kingdom Metazoa; phylum Chordata; class Actinopteri; order Syngnathiformes; family Syngnathidae; genus Nerophis; species Nerophis ophidion. The sequence goes on along the minus strand of NC_084633.1, from coordinate 25,798,458 downwards.
TTCTCAAAAATTGTCTTTCTGAAAGTTATAAGAAGCAAAGTAAAAAAAAAAAAAAAGAATTTATTCAAACAAGTAATGACCAAGTCTTCAAAATATTTTCTTGGATTTTCAAATTCTATTTGAGTTTTTCTCTCTATTAGAATCAAACAAGGCAAGCAAAGCGAGACCAGCTTGCTACTAAATAAATCAAATTTAAAAAATAGAGGCAGCTTACTGGTAAGTGGTGCTGTTTAAGCTATTTTTAGAACAGGTCTGCGGGCTACTCATCTGGTCCTTACGGACCACCTGGTGCCCGCGGGCACCGCGTTGGAGACCCCTGATATAGTATATACCAAATTGGATGGTATATATTATAGTATATGCCAAATTGGATAGTATATACTATAATATATACCAAATTGGATGGTATATACTATAGTATATACCAAATTGGATGGTATATATTATACTATATACCAAATTGAATGGTATTATTATAGTATATACCAAATTGGATGGTATATGTTATAGTATATACCAAATTGGATGGTATATATTATAGTATATACCAAATAGGATGGTATATATTATAGTATATACCAAATTGGATGGTATATACCTTCAACCTTCCAGCACAAAGACACAAGCTTATGGCTCCCACTATTCAGTGTAGTGTGTGTTGTATGTTCCATGCATCTATGTTGGCTGTATTGGTCTGCCACACGTGGAAGGCCGGTCCGTGAAAATAATGCCGATCCCTGGCACACTTAAGGTTGGGGACCACTGGTTTAGATGATCAAAAATAGGTATTTTCCAGGCTTCTGATGGATGCGCCCATTTTTTTTTTTTTTTCCCCTCCTTTGCGAAGGAATCTTGGAACGTAACCCATTAACTATTTTGTCTAAGATGGTGTGAATATGTAGCAATATACGTGACACAAGAGCAGCTGTGTATTATATTCATATAAATGTTGGTCATGTTCTGCTGTATGCTGCGTCGGGCTAATTGAGTCCGGGCCCAAAGTCTTTCACGCTCCTCTCCCTGCTGTTGCTCGGCGCGCCTTCAACGCAGCAGCTTTTTCAAATTTGAGGCTAGCGCCGCTCGGCCAAAAGCCACAAATTACCCCCCTCCAGCAGCAGAGAATTAGGAACAATTTTGTGTTAGCTATAAAAAAAAAAAAAAAAAAAAAAAAAAGGAGCGAGAGAAGTGAGGGGAAAATATAGCTTCCACCCGAGACCACCAACAGAGGCAAGATGGGACATGAGGAACTGTTTGGGTGGCAGGGCGGCGCTGGGAGAGACTTCATATCACATCTGCATCGCAACAAACCTTATCAAAGTTCTGCACGCATGTTCACTTGACACTTGGAGCAAACGACATGAGGCGACAATCTGGCATTTTCATGACCTCTTCCAAACAGGGAGGTATTCTTTTTAATTTCATTTCCCTTCACATTGCGGTTTATGTTTAAATCCGACACATTAATGTCAAAAGGCTTGTTTTTTTCGTTTCACACAAAGTGTGCGGGTTTAGCAAGCCAACCTAATCAATCTGTATTTTCCCCATTCTGGCACTTTTAGGATTTATAAAAGATACACGTTTATACACACATATATATGGATATACAGTATATAGATGCATATACACATATACACACCTACATATATACGTACATACACGTATATACAAACGTAAATAAATAATTGATAAATGGGTTGTATTTGTATAGCGCTTTTCTACCTTCAAGGTACTCAAAGCGCTTTGACATTACTTCCACATTTACCCATTCACACACACATTCACACACTGATGGAGGGAGCTGCCATGCAAGGCGCCAACCAGCACCCATCAGGAGCAAGGATGAAGTGTCTTGCTCAGGACACAACGGACGTGACGAGGTTGGTACTAGGTGGGATTTGAACCAGGGACCCTCGGGTTGCACACGGCCACTCTCCCACTGCGCCACGCCGTCGCCACATTAATACATACATACTGTATATACGTAATGCATGTATACAAATACATATATATATACACATATATACATACATGATATATATAGATATATACACATACATATATATATATACATGTATACATTACATATGTATGTGATGTATACATACAAGGCCACCTCAACAATCTGTGTTTTTCCCCATTCTGGCACTTTTTAGATTTATAAAGATCTATAGATACACAGGGATACACACATTTATATGGATATATATGGATGAATATAAATATATACGAAACTACATATAAATTGTACATATACTGTATATACGTACATTCATATACACACGTTACATACAGTATAAATACATACATTTATACATATATACATAATGCATATATACACGTTTATATATTTATACATGTACTTACATACGTACACATATATACATTCACATATATATATACATACAGATATATGCACACATTACATACACGCACATACATTTATAAATACATACTGTATATACATAATGCATGTATACACATACAGTATGTATACATATACTTACATACATACACATACATAAATGTATACACACATGAATACATGTATGTATACAGATACAGTATATACACACATACGTACACAAATACATACAGTACATGCATACATATACACACATTACACATACACACATACATTTACACACACGTTTGTACATACTACATACTGTAAATACACACATTTACACGCGTACACATACATACTATATATATATATAGATATACACACATACATACACTTATATACATACATACACACATACATACATACATACACACATGCATATACACACATTACATATACACACATACATTAATACGTACATACTGTATATACATAATGCATATACAAATATATATCCATACGTACGTATATATACATACATACATACTTATACAGACATACACACATGCATATACACACATTACATATACACACATACATTAATACGTACATACTGTATATACATAATGCATATACAAATATATATACACACATACATTTATACATACATACTGTATATACATAATGCATACACACACACATATTTATATCATACATATATATATATACATATACATATACATATATATATATATATATATATATATACACACATATATATATATATATATATATATATATATATATATATATATATATATATATATATATATATATATATATATATATATATATATATATCCATTTTCTACCGCTTATTCCCTTTGGAGTTGCGGGGGACGCTGGCGCCTATCTCAGCTACATTCGGGTGGAAGACGGGGTACACTCTGGACAAATCACCACCTCATCGCAGGGACAACACAGATAGACAGACAACATTCACACTCACATTCAAACACTAGGGCAAATTTTTAGTGTTGCCAATCAACCTATCCCCAGGTGCATGTCTTTGGAAGTGGGAGGAAGCCGGAGTACCCGGAGGGAACCCACGCATTCACGGGGAGAACATGCAAACTCCACACAGAAAGATCCCGAGCCTGGATTTGAACCCAGGACTGCAGGACCTTCGTATTGTGAGGCAGACGCACTAACCCCCCTGCCACCGTGAAGCCCATATATATATATATATATATATATATATATATATATATATATATATACAAACTTACATATGTACACATACTTAGATACATACATATACACATACATACATGGATATATATAGATATATACACACATACATCACATTTGGCAAGCACATCTAATCAATCTGTGTTTTTCCCCGTTCTGCCACTTTTCAGATGTTTAATGTTGCAATATGCAGAAGTTATGAGGCCATAAAAGGCCAACATCAGCGTGCAGGGTCAAGGGAACATGCATGCAGTAGTGAGAGTGCTGAAGCTTCCTGTGAGATCCATCAGGCCGCAGTCGGCCCCCATTAGGACGTCACACCGTACAAGTGTAACAACAGCCAGCGTCGTTCTGGGCTGACCTCTTTTCCCCACACATGTTGATTGTGCTTCCTGCTCCGCTTTGATGGAATGACAGAGTTTAACTTTCTGTTTGTGGGGCTAATGGCTCTCATTTGGCGCAGTAAGTGGTTTAGGGGCTGCGGTTCGGGTGACATCACACGCCCGCCGCCTTTGATCAGGTGATGCCAAGGTTTCTCCTGGAAACGCTGGGTTCACAGACCTCAAACTTGTGCACAATCGTGCTGCTGTGTGGGGATGTTGCACAGGGGCCCCAAGCCCATAAGGGGCTCCTGGGCCTTTGTAAAGTTTGAAGATTTTGTATTTCTGTAATTGATACATGTTAAAGTTAAAGTACCAATGATTGTCTCACACACACACAAAGTGTGGCGAAATTATTCTCTGCATTTGACCCATCACCCTTGACCACCCCCTGGGAGGTGAGGAGAGCAGTGAGCAGCAGCGGTGTCCACGCCCGGGAATAATTTTGGTGATTTAACCCCCAATTCCAACCCTTGATGCTGAGTGTCAAGCAGGGAAGTAATGGGTCCCATTTTTATGGTCTTTCGTATGAACTCACAATTTAATATAAAGCAGTTTATGTTTGATAATAATTACATGACAAATTAAGCCCGTCTGAGACAGGAGTGTCCAAACTACGACCCACCGACGTATTCAATTTGCCTCCTGAGAAGTCACGAGTTGAATAGGGAATCTGACTCACAGCTTCTTAATTGTCTATAATGGCATGCTGCCATCTTGTGGACAATGTGAGAAATTTAGATCGATGTCCTTGAATGAAGCTCTGGATGCACGACATTTACTTATATGACCCAATGCAAACAAGCTTCCCTAGTCATGTTGCGAGAAATTAAAAAATCCAACCAACACAAAATGCGAAAAAAAGCCCATGCACCATAAAAATATTAAAAATTACACCCATTACAAAGCATGGTGGGAAAAACACAAAACCATCTCTGCACACTTATCCATGTTTGACACATTTTAGCTGCTCGACATTTCTAATTACAAAACAGTCAAACTTTCACAAACTCTGATTCTGTATGTATTTGCTGTGCTGTTTGAATTTACTATGTAGTTATTTAATTTAAGTCATTTAAGTTCATTTTGAATGTCACAAAATTCCATCAAATTAAAAAGGTGTTGTTTTTGTTTTGTTTAGATTTTACAAAAATGTGCATGTTTTCCATTATTTAAAGGCCTACTGAAACCCACTACTGCCCACCACGCAGTCTGATAGTTTATACATCAATGATGAAATATTAACATTGCAACACATGCCATTGTGGCCGGTTTAGTTTACTAAATTGCAATTTAAAATTTCCTGCGCAGATTCTTGTTGGAAACGTCGCGGAATAATCGGGAAATATTAGATCAGCACCACTTGCGGCTAAGTCGTCTCTTTTCATCGTGCAATTAAACATCTGGACATCTGTGTTGCTGAATCTTTTGCAATTTGTTCAATTAATAATAGAGAAGTCCAAGTAGAAAGATGGAGGTGGGAAGCTTTTGCCTTAGCCACACAAACACACGGTGATTCCTTGTTTAAAATTCCCGGAGGTGAAGCTTTACTATGGATCAGAGCGGTCAAGCGAACATGGCTCTCGACCACTTGTCAACCGGCAGGTTTCGGTCAGAAAATTATGTTGAAAAGTCGCCTCTTACTGGAGATCTGTGGAGTTTGCGCTGTCTTTGTATCTGTCATGACTTCCCTCAGACACTGGCCTCAACACACCCGTGGACACACCCCTCCGGCGATCAGGTACAATTTAATCTCACTAAAACACTAGCAACACAATATAAATATAAGGGATTTCCCAGATTTATCCTAGTAAATGTGTCTAAAAACATCTTAATCAGTCCCAATGCAATCGTCTTTTTTTTTTTTTCTAGTCCTTCGCTATCAATATCATCATCCACGAATCTATGATTCCTCGCTCAAATTAATGAGGAAATTGACGTTTTCTCGGTCCGAATAGTTTTTGTTGCTGGAGGCTCCCATTATAAACAATGTGAGGACGTGAGGAGCCCTCACACTTGTGACGTCATCGTCTGCTACTTCCGGTAAAGGCAAGGCTTTTTTATCAGAACCAAAAGTTGCAAACTTTATCGTGGATGTTCTCTACTAAATCCTTTCAGCAAAAATATGGCAATATCGCGAAATGATCAAGTATGACACATAGAGTGGACCTGCTATCCCCGTTTGAATAAGAAAATCTCATTTCAGTAGGCCTTTAAGTCGAGTTCGGACACCGTTTGAGCACCAGCACTATTTTAAAAATAGAAATTTGGTACAAAAGTATGTGTTAATACTCATCCCTAGTTGACACGAAGCACAATACGGCAATTAAACATAAAAATCTGTTTTAAATATGAACAAACCATTTTTAAAAAATAAACTTAAATAAGAGGAATGTGCTGGGACTTAACCCGCCTCACTTTTGGTACCATGTTTTTGATTAAAATTTCTGCCAACATGTGCCATTTTTCCCCTCCACAGTTTTTGGACGTACAATAAAATTCCACACTTTGGTGACTCAAGTGCAAAATAAGCCACTACATGGGTACAAAAAAAAAGTTGTGAATGCCAGCACTTTGATAAACACTTGGAATTTAAGAAGGTAAATAAAATTGAGGTTCATTAATACATTTCCATCCTTATGTAGTTGTATTCCTCTTTGTTTTGTGCATGCAAAATTATAACTATTATCTACAAAATGTGTTTGAGTGTGTCAAATATGAATAATTGCTACAATTATGGGTTAACAAAAACACTATTAATAATATATGTATGGTAAATTCCCGACTGTAAAACTCTCCCTTTACCCCCACACTTCTCACTGCATGTGCTGCAGTATCCTTCCATTTGTGCTTTTAACAACCGGAAAAGTGCTGTTACGTCTGCTTAATTCCATTAAGTCTTCTTAAGTCCATTATCTGTGTTAGTATCATGACCTCATAATTGCATTACTTTTGTATTGTTTCATTTTCACAAAATTCCTCAGGAAATTTACCAAAACGTCACAGTGGAGTTATTCAGTCTGATTAGCTGATTGGAGAGCTAGCTTCCTCAGCTAGTGGGTCCATGGTGTTGACCCCCGTTTTGTTTGATGAGCCGTTTTACTGCTGTGTTACGTACACCGTTTGGTATGTAAATAAATGTTTCCAAAATATATCAGTTTAAATACCTAATTTCAGGATGTATATACAGTAGCTGTGACTTATAGTCCGGTGCAGCTAATCAATGGAAAACTATTTTTTCTTCAATATTTATTGGGTGTAGCTTATATCTCGGTGCAGTTAATATATGAAAACAATTTTTGGGTCCATGGCGAAGACTTCAGTTTTGTTTGATGAGCCGTTTTACTGCCTTGTTACGGTCACCGTTTGGAAACATTTAAGGTATGTAAATAAACATTTAAACAATATTTCAGTGCAAATAACTCATTTTAGGATGTATATATCTGCAACTTATAGTCTGGTGCAGCTAATATATGGAAAACAATTTTTGGTCCATGGCTAAGACTTTTGTTTTGTTTGATGAGCTGTTTTACTGCCGTGTTAGGGCCACCGTTTGGAAACAATTAAGGTATGTAAATAAACATTTACACAATAGTTCAGCATAAATAACTAATTTCAGGACGTATATATCTGCGACTTATAATCTGGTGCGGCTAATATATGGAAAACTATTTTTTTATTCAACATTTAGTGGGTGTGGCTTATATCTCTGTGCAGCTAATATATAGAAAACTTTTTTTTCTTAAACATTTTTTTAGTGGGTGTGGGTTATATCTCGATGCAGCTAAAATATGGAAAACCATTTTTGGGTCCATGGCTAAGACTTCTGTTTTGTTTGATGAGCCGTTTTACCGCCGTGTTACGGACACCATTTGGAAACAATTAAGGTATGTAAAAAAACATTTACAAAATATTTCAATTTAAATACCTAATTTCAGGACGTACATACATCTGCTACTTGTAGTCCGGTGCGGCTAATATATGGAAAACAATTTTTTCTTCAACATTTAGTGGGTGTGGTTTACATCTCGGTGCAGCTAACATGGAGAAAACTATTTTGGGTCCATGGGTAAGACTTCGGTTTTGTTTGATGAGCCGTTTTACTGCCTTGTTATGGACACCATTTGGAAACAATTAAGGTTTGTAAATAAACATTTACAAACTATTTCAGTGTAAATAACTCATTTTAGGACGTATATATCTGTGACTTATAGTCTGGTGCGGCTAATATATGGAAAACAATTTTGGGTCCATGGTTAAGACTTCTGTTTTGTTTGATGAGCCGTTTTACCGCCGTGTTACGGGCACCGTTTGGAAACAATTAAGGTATGTAAATAAACATTTACACAATATTTCAGTATAAATAACTAATTTCAGGACGTACATACAACTGCGACTTGTAGTCCGGTATATGGAAAACATTTTTTTCTCCATCATTTAGTGGGTGTGGCTTATATGTCGGTGCAGCTAACATATAGAAAACTATTTTGGGTCCATGGGTCAGACTTCGGTTTTGTTTGATGAGCCGTTTTACTGCCTTGTTACGGACACCGTTTGGAAACAATTAAGGTATGTAAATAAACATTTACACAATATTTCAGTGTAAATAACTAATTTTAGGACATATATACATCTGCGACTTGTAGTCCGGTGCGGTTAATATATGGAAAACTATTTTTTCTTCAACATTTAGTGGGTGTGGCTTTTATATCGGTGCAGCTAACATATAGAAAACTCTTTTGGGTCCATGGGTAAGACTTCGGTTTTGTTTGATGAGCCGTTTTACTGCCATGTTACCGACACCGTTTGGAAACAATTAAGGTATGTAAATAAACATTTACAAAATATTTCAGTTTACATAACTCATTTTAGGACGTATATATCTGAGACTTATAGTCTGGTGCGGCTAATAAATGGAAAACAATTTTGGGTCCATGGCTAAGACTTTTGTTTTGTTTGATGAGCCGTTTTACTGCCATGTTACGGACACCGTTTGGAAACAATTAAGGTATGTAAACAAACATTTACACAATATTTCAGTATTAATAACTAATTTCAGGACGTACATACATCTGCGACTTGTAGTCCGGTATATGGAAAACATTATTTTCTCCATCATTTAGTGGGTGTGGCTTATATCTCGGTGCAGCTAATATATAGAAAACTATTTTGGGTCCATGGGTAAGACTTCGATTTTGTTTGATGAGCCGTTTTACTGCCTTGTTACGGACACCGTTTGGAAACAATTAAGGTGTGTAAATAAACATTTACAAAATATTTCAGTGTAAATAACTCATTTTAGGACGTATATATCTGTGACTTATGGTCTGGTGTGGCCAATATGTGGAAAACAATTTTGGGTCCATGGCTAAGACTTATGTTTTGTTTGATGAACCGTTTTACTGCCGTGTTACGGACACCGTTTGGAAACATTTAAGGTATGTAAATAAACATTTACACAATATTTCAGTATAAATAACTAATTTCAGGACGTACATACATCTGCGACTTGTAGTCCGGTATATGGAAAACAATCTTTTGTTCAACATTTAGTGGGTGTGGCTTATATCTCGGTGCAGCTAACATATAGAAAACTATTTTGGGTCCATGGGTAAGACTTCGGTTTTGTTTGATGAGCCGCTTTACTGCCTCGTTACGGACACCGTTCGGAAACAATTAAGGTATGTAAATAAACATTTACTAAACATTTCCGTGTAAATAACTCATTTTAGGACGTACATACATCTGCGACTTATAGTCTGGTGCGGCTAATAAATGGATAACAATTTTGGGTCCATGGCTAAGACTTCTGTTTTGTTTGATGAGCCGTTTTACTGTTGTGTTACGGACACCGTTTGGAAACAATTAAGGTATGTAAAAAAACATTTACACAATATTTCAGTATAAATAACTAATTTCAGGACGTACATACATCTGCGACTTATAGTCCGGTGCGGCTACTATATGGAAAACAATTTTTTCTTCAACATTTAGTGGGTGTGGCTTATATCTCGGTGCAGCTAACATGGAGAAAACTATTTTGGGTCCATGGGTAAGACTTCGGTTTTGTTTGATGAGCCGTTTTACTGCCTTGTTACGGACACCGTTTGGAAACAATTAAGGTATGTAAATAAACATTTACACAATATTTCAGTGTAAATAACTAATTTCAGGATGTATATATCTGCGACTTATAGTCTGGTGCGGCTAATATATGGAAAACTCTTTTTTTATTCAACATTTAGTGGGTGTAGCTTATATCTCTGTGCAGCTAATATATAGAACACCATTTGGAAACAATTAAGGTATGTAAACAAACATTTACACAATATTTCAGTATTATTAACTAATTTCAGGACGTACATACATCTGCGGTATATGGAAAACAATTTTTTCTTCAACATTTAGTGGGTGTGGCTTATATCTCGGTGCAGCTAACATATAGAAAACTATTTTGGGTCGATGGTTAAGACTTCGGTTTTGTTTGATGAGCCGTTTTACTGCCTCGTTACGGACACCATTTGGAAACAATTAAGGTATTTAAACAAACATTTTGAAAATATTTTAGTGTAAACAACACATTTCAGGATGCATATATCTGCGACTTATATGGAAAAAAAAATGTCTTCAACATTTAGTGGGTGCGGCTTGTATCCCGGTGTTCTCTATCGTCGGGAAAACACATAAATACAAATAATCGTTTTATCCTAAAATGACGACAGACGCAAATGCGTGTTGGTTCGACGGCTCCGAGGATATTTGACTGAAGCAAAACTGGCCCTGATTGAGTTTTCCGCAAAGGTTGCGTTTATTAAAGAAGATGATCCACCCGCGATGTAACCTTGAATGCAATTGTGTTTACTGGAGCGCTGCATTTCCTCTGAGCTTTGGCTCGCTCACATAAACCACACTTTCAGGGGAAGGAATAAAATGTCTAAGAGGTTTATTTGGAAATTATTAAATTATACTGCGCAGCAAGTATTTCAAGATGTCCCGGACAAATGACTCCTTTCCAACCAAGTGCTTCTCTTCATCTCAGCGGACTTTTTCTTCCCCTTGTTTATACTTTCTCCACACTTGCCTCCTTTATTTGGTTTTATTGTCCCCTCTCACCCCACGCTTCAGATCTCGCCTCCCGCTCTCCCTGTGAGCGCGTGGCTGAGGTGTGAGATCATTTTCCTTCTGGGTGGCTTTGCTGTTACACGTCACTGTCATGTGTTGGCACCGGGTCCCTGTTCCAAGAACACGCCACACGCCGCTTCGCCACCCTGAGCACCAGACTTGTCACGGTCCTGGCAGGTTGAAGAAACAGACAGCGCATATATAATTAATTGACTCCCTAAATAATGACATTTGGCCTTAAAGAGCGGGTCTTGTGGAAGTCCAACCCACAATGCATCACTGTCCCTTCTGGCGCCGCCTGCCTATGAGTTTGTTGGGCCTGTTTGTGTTGGCACAGGCTGGTGGACTTCCTCCACTCGCACTTCCCTCGTAGCCTGAGAGCGTCCACGTGGACGTTGGCGTGCCGAGACAAACTCCAAACATAGAACGCGAACCACGTTAATAACCGGTCTCCTCCAGGAAAATCCCTGATTTCCCGGCAGCCTGTTCGAAAAAAGTTGCATTGTTTCTTGGCTTGTTTTTTCAGTGTCGATGCATCGGCTTAGAATTTGACAAATCGATGATCAATACTTTACTTGAGCCGCAAGACAAACTCCAAATACAGTATTGAACATGAATCACGTTAGTAACTAGTGCCATCTGGGGGGTTGTCTGATTTCTTAGCAGCTCCCGGATCGGACATGGTTTTGTTCTTGAGTCCTTTTTGTTTGTTTTCTTATTGTTTTTGGACTCTTCCGTTCCCTGAGTTGTGTGCACTTACTTGTTTGTATTCATCACCATGGCGACTTCACTTTACCATGAATTGATTAACGTGGACCCCGACTTAAACAAGTTGAAAAACGTATTGGGGTGTTACCATTTAGTGGTCAATTGTACGGAATATGTACTGTACTGTGCAATCTACTAATAAAAGTATCAATCAATCAATCAAAAAACTTGCTCCACCTGCACTTACTTTCTGACGCACACCTGTTTCTGATTATTGTTTTAGTATTTAAACCTGCCGGCTACCTTAGTTGTGTCTGGATGTATTGTTTGCTCCATGCAAAAGTAACGTTTGGTATTCCATCCATCCATTTTGTACCGCTTATTCCCTTTAGGGGTCGCGGGGGGCGCTGGCGCCTATCTCAGCTACAATCGGGCGGAAGGCGGCGTACACCCTGGACAAGTCGCCACCTCATCGCAGGGCACGTTTGGTATTCCTGTTTTGCATTTACCTTGCTAAGTCCTGTTTTAGCTTCCTTGCGCTCCGCACGCGCTAATTTGGACATTTTGAACATTAGCATTTAGCTTTCCGTGCGTAGGCCCGCCTTTTCTTTGCCTTTTGTCAAGTGTTATTTTGTCAGTTTTATATTAAAACAAGTCGTTACCTGCTATCACGCCTAGTCCGAGTCCTGTAGCATCCTGGGGTGGCTCTTCGCCGCATCAATATGCGTCCCAGACGCAACATAGCTTTTTCAAAAAAGTTGCAATGTTTTGAGGCTTACTACTTTCAGTAAACATCAGCTTGGAATTTTACAAATGTAATATTAACACCAAAGCAAGACAAACTCAAATATAGAACATGAATTACAATAATAACCGGTCTCCTCCAGGAATTGTCTGATTTTGAAGCAGCTTTTTCAAAAAAGTTGCAATGTTTTGAGGCTTACCTTTTTCAGTATACATCAGCTTACAATTTAACAAATTTAATATCAATATCAATGCAAGACAAACTCTAAATACAGAACATGTATTACAATAATAACAACTAGTCTCCTCCAGAAATGGTCTGATTTCACGGCAGATTTAGAAAAAAAAGTTGTAATGTTTTAGAGGCTTACTTTTTTCAGTAAGCATCAGCTTGTAATTTTACAAATGTAATATCAATACCAAAGCAAGACAAACTCAAATATAGAACATGAATTACAATAATAACCAGTCTCCTCCAGGAATTGTCTGATTTCACGGCAGCTTTTTAAAAAAATTGCAATGTTGTAATTTTGAAAGCTTGTATTTTGACATATATACTATAAACATATAATTAATATTAAGTGTGCACGCAGAGTCGTAAAGCAAACTCCAAATATAGAGCATGAATCACGTTAATAACCAGTGCCGTCTGGGGATTGTCTGATTTTGCAGCAGCTTTTTCTAAAAAGTTGCAATATTTTGAGAATTACTTTTTTCAGTAAACATCACCTTATTATTTTACAAATATAATATCAATATCAATGCAAGACAAACTCTAAATATAGCACATGAATTACAAAAATAGCCAGTCTCCTCCAGGAATTGTCTGATTTCACGGCAGCTTTTTCAAAAAATTGCAATGTTCTAATTTTGAAAGCTTGTAATTTCACATATATACTATCAACATACATGTGCATGCAGAGCCGCATTATCAACGTAAAGCAAAGTCCAAATATAGAACATGAATCATGTTAATGACCAGTGCCATTTGATTTCCCAGCAGCTTTTTTTATTTTTATTTTATTTGAATCTTTTATTTTTTTCTCCCATTCCCCCCCACTTGTATACCTGTATCTCACCATTTTTGTGAGGGGCGCCGGAAGTTGGCAGACCCATCAGCGATCCTGTTCTGTCTCCCTGTAATGTTTGTCTGTTCTTGAATGGGATTGTGCTGACAATTTTAATTTCCCCTCGGGGATTAATAAAGTATGTCTGATTCTGATTCTGATTCTGATTTTTCAAAAAAGGTTAAAAGTTTTGAGGCTTACTTTTTTAAGTATACATCAGCTTGTAATTTTACAAATTTAATATCAATATCAACGCAAAGCAGACTCCAAATATAGAACATGAATCACGTTAATCATCGGTCCGTCTGGGGATTGTCTGATTTCTTATCAGCTTTTTCAAAAAAGTTGCCATGTTTTTAGGCTTACTTTACTCAGGATACACCAGCTTGTAATTTTACAAATTTACTATCAATATCAACGCTACTGACAAACTGTAAATAGAGAACATGAGTTACAATAAGCCCTGCGATGAGGTGGAGACTTGTCCAGGGTGTAAACGCCTTCCGCCCGATTGTAGCTGAGATAGGCAACAGTGCCCCCCGTGACCCCACAAAGGGAATAAGCGGTAGAAAATGGATGGATGGATGGAATTACAAAAATAACCAGTCTCCCTCAGGAATTGTCTGATTTCACGGCAGCTTTTTCAAACAAGTTGCAATGTTTTTGAGGCTTGCTTTTTTTCAGTATGAAACAGGTTTTAATTTTACAAATTCAATATCAATATCAATGCAAAGCAGACTCCAAATACAGAACATGAATCACGTTGATAATCGGTCCCATCTGGGGATTGTCCGATTTCGCAGCAGGTTTTTTCAAAAAAGTTGCAATGTTTTGAGGCTTACCTTTTTCTGTATACATCAGCTTATAATTTTACAGATTTAATATCAATATCAACGCAAGACAAACTCTAAATATAGAACATGTATTACAATAATAACGGAGTCCTCCAGCAATTGTCTGATTTCACAGAAGCTTTTCCCAAAAAGTTACAATGTTTTCGGCGTACTTTTCTTGTAATTGCTTTTTCCAAATTTTTTTTTTTTGTATTTTTTCAGTATACATCGGCTTGTAAGTTTAAAAATCTAATATCGATATGCACAAGTCAAATTCGAAATATGGAACATGAGTTACAATGATAACCAATCTTCTCCAGGAATTGTCTGATTTCAGGGTAGCTTTTTCAAAAAAATTGCAATGTTTTCGGTGTACTTTTTTTCAGTATACTTCAACTTGTATTTTGACACATTTACTATCAATATCGAATCAATATTAAGTGTGCATGCACGGTCGCAAAAAAAACCTTCAAATATAGAACATAAATCACGTTAATAACCGGTCCCATCCGGGAATTGTCTGATTTCGGGGCAGACTTAAAAAAGAAAAGTTGCAGTGTTTTTCGAGGCTTAATTTTTACAGTATGGATGTCTTAGCTTGTAATAAAAAAAATGTACAAGCAATGTTTTAGGTGTGTGTGCAGAGTCGCAATACAAACTCAAAATATAGAACATCAATCACGGTAAGAACAAGTCCGTCTGGGAATTGTCTGATTTCGCAGCAGGTTTTAAAAAAAATGTTGGAATGTTTTGAAAAATACTTTTTTTCATTATACCTGTAGATACAACAGCTATTATTTTACAACTTCAGTAATATTTATAAAAAAAATGGAAAACAAACTGTAAATATAGAACATGAATTTTGTTAATTACCAGTCTCCTTTAGGAATTGTCTGATTTCACGCCAGCCTTTTTAAGAAAGTTGCAATGTTTTAGGCCTACTTTTTTTGTGCGGATGCATCAGCTTGTACAAACTCCGTTTCCATATGAGTTGGGAAATTGTGTTAGATCTAAATATAAACGGAATACAATGATTTGCAAATCCTTTTCAACCCATATTCAGTTGAATGCACTACAAAGACAACTTATTTGATGTTCAAACTCATAAACTTAATCTTTTTTTGCAAATAATAATTATCTTAGAATTTCATGACTGCAACACGTGTCAAAGTAGTTGAGAAAGGGCATGTTCACCACTGTGTTACATCACCTTTTCTTTTAACAACACTCAATTAACGTTTGGGAACTGAGGAAACTAATTGTTGAAGCTTTGAAAGTGGAATTCTTTCCCATTCTTGTTTTATGTAGAGCTTCAGTCCGGGGTCTCTGCTGTCGTACTTTACGCTTCATAATGCACCACACATTTTCAATGGGAGACAGGTCTGGACTGCAAGCGGGCCAGGAAAGTACCCGCACTCTTTTTTTTACAAAGCCACACTGTTGTAACACGTGCTGAATTTGGCTTGGCATTGTCTTGCTGAAATAAGCAGGGGCGTCCATGAAGAAGAAGGCGCTTAGATGGCAGCATATGTTGTTCCAAAACCTGTACATACTTTTCATCATTAATGGTGCCTTCACCGATGTGTAAGTTACCCATGCCTTGGGGACTAATGCACTCCCATACCATCACAGATCCTGGCTTTTGAACTTTGCGTCGATAAACAGTCTGGATGGTTCGCTTCCCCTTTGGTCCGGATGACACCATGTCGAATATTTCCAAAAACAATTTCAAATGTGGACTCGTCAGACCACAGAACACTTTTCCACTTTGCATTAGTCAATCTTAGATAATCTCGGGCCCAGAAAAGCCGGCGACACTTCTGGATGTTGTTGATAAATGGCTTTCGCTTTGCATAGTAGAGCTTTAACTTTCACTTATAGATGTAGCGACGAACTGTATTTAGTGACAGTGGTTTTCTGAAGTGTTCCTGAGCCCATGTGGTGATATACTGTAGAGATTGATGTCGGTTTTTGATACAGTGCGTTCCGAGGGATCGAAGGTCACGGTCATTTAATGTTGGTTTCCAGCCATGCCGCTTATGTGGAGTGATTTCTCCAGATTCTCTGAACCTTTTGATGATTTTATGTACCGTAGATGTTGAAATCCCTAAATTTCTTGCAATTGCACTTTGAGAAACGTTGTTCTTAAACTGTTTGACTATTTGCTCACGCAGTTGTGGACAAAGGGGTGTACCTCGCCCCATCCTTTCTTGTGAAAGACTAAGCATTTTTGGGAGGCTGTTTTTATACCCAATCATGGCACCCACCTGTCCCCAATTAGCTTGCACACCTGTGGGATGTTCCAAATAAGTGTTTGATGAGCATTCCTCAACTTTACCAGTATTTATTGCCACATTTCCTAACTTCTTTGTCACGTGTTGCTAGCATCAAATTCTAAAGTTAATGATTATTAGCAAAAACAAAAATTTTGGGTTTGAACATCAAATATGTTGTCTTTGTAGCGTATTTGTTCATATTTATATCTAACACAATTTACCAACTCTTATGGAAATGGGGTTTGTACATATATATGTACATGCTCTATGTATATATATATATATATATATATATATATATATATATATATATATATATATATATACATATATATATATATATATATATAAATATATATATATATATATATATATATATTTATATATATATATATATATATATATATATATATATATATATATATATATATATATATATATATGTATATTCTGAGCACATTTTTACACAATATAACTTGCCTGAGCGGCTACGAGTCACTGAGGGTAACAAGCGGAAGAAAATGGATTAGAAAGGACAGAATGGACAAGCGGTATAAAATGGATGGATGGACAGATAGATTTTTAAAAAACTGATAATAACAAAACGTTTTTTTTTTTTATTATCATTATTTTCTTTTTAACTTGGGACTTCCGGCGGACCAGATTTTGGATGCTGGCGAGCCGTAGTTTGAGGACCCCTGCAATATAGGAAACTTGACATACATTTATAATCATAATAAAGTGAATAATGACAGATTGTATTACATTTTGGCAACTTCATATATAGTTTCTCAGCAATGTTTTGTAAATAACCACACATTTTTAGAAATAGAGCACCAAATAATTTGAAAGGTTCAGCCTTCTCAGTGGCCTAGTGGTTAGAGCAGGAGTGCTCACACTTTTTCTGCAGGCGAGCTACTTTTCAATTGACCAAGTTGAGGAGATCTACCTCATTCATATTTTTAATTTATATTTATTTATTTATGAAAGAGTCATTTTTGTTAACAAGTTAGTGGTGTTTAATAATAACACAAGCATGTTTAACACATATAGATTCCTTTCTTTCATGAAGACAAGAATATAAGTGGGTGTATTACCTGATTCTGATGACTTGCATTGATTGGAATCAGATAGTAGTCATGATAACGTCTGCATTTTCAAATGGAGGAGAAAAAAAGTCCTCCTTTCTGTCCAATACCACATGAAAGTGGTTGGATTTGGCATCTCGTTTGTCCGACTTGCATAATGGTTTTCACACACTTTTTTATGAGAGTAGCATATGTGAGTGTGGCCCTTTAATGTGTTGACAGCAGGTGAGTGACGTCAGTGAGTGTGTGGGCGAGAGAGGAGATGGAGCGGTCGCTGAGGGCGGGGGAGAAATACAATGGCATCAAACTTCGTAGCTTGTTAGATTGTGCACGCTAACTTTCTGAGACTCTTATTTTGTAAGCACAGGCAGGAAGAAGCAGGTCTTTTATGGTGAAGATAGGAACTGTGTAGTCGGTCTTTACAGTTTTGACAGCAGGTACGGCCCAAGAGTCTGTTGAAATAAAAAGTGTTTCTCACCGTCCTGTAAGTGATTTTTTTCTTAATAATGAGCTCGCATCAGCCGCCGTCATCTCACAAGATCCTCGGGTGCCGAGAATGTCAAACAACTGACGAAAGTGAAGTCTTGGTGAAGAGTGATGATTGCTCATTTTTATGTCTATTTTTGTAATGCCTGGCTTGTGATCGACTGACACACCCTCTGCGATGACCGTTAGCTCGCGATCGACGTAACGGGCACCCCTGGGTTAGAGTGTCCGCCCTGAGATCGGTAGGTTCTGAGTTCAAACCCCGACCGAGTCATACCAATGGGACCCATTGTCCCTGCTTGGCACTCAGCATCAAGGGTTGGAATTGGGGGTTAAATCACCAAAAAATGATTCGGGGGGCGCTGCTGCTCACTGCTCCCCTCACCTCCCAGGGGGTGATCAAGGGGATGGGTCAAATGCAGAGGACAAATTTCACCACACCTAGTGTGTGTGTGACAATCCTTGGTACTTTAACTTAACTTTAGCTCCATAAAAGGGAATGGCATAGCTCGGTTGGGAGAGTGGCTGTGCCAGGAACTTGAGGGTTGCAGGTTCGATTCCCGCTTCCCCCATCCTAGTCACTGCCGTTGTGTCATTGGGCAAGGCACTTTACCCACCTGCTCACAGTGCCACCCACACTGGTTTAAATGTAACTTAGATATTGGGGTTTCACTATGTAAAGTGCTTTGAGTCACTAGAGAAAAGCGCTATATAAATATAACTCACTTCACTAAAAAAGGTGTAATGACAACGCTGGTTTGATGGAACCCATTAATAATAATAATAATAATAATAATAATAATAGATTTTATTTGTAAAAAGCACTTTACATTGAGAAAACAACCTCAAAGTGCTACTTTGTATTAAAAGAATAATAATAATAAAAATAATAAGAATAAGCGGTGGAAAATGGATGGATGGATGGATAATAAAAAGATAATGAAAATAAATAAAAATAAAAGTAGAACAGCCTAATGCTAGAACTATCAATCAATCAATCAATGTTTACTTATATAGCCCTAAATCACTAGTGTCTCAAAGGGCTGCACAAACCACCACGACATCCTCGGTAGGAAAACTCACACCCAGTGGGACATTGGTGACAATAATGACCCAGTGGGACGTCGGTGACAATGATGACTATGAGAACCTTAGAGAGGAGGAAAGCAATGGATGTCGAGCGGATCTAACATGATACTGTGAAAGTTCAATCCACAATGGATACAACACAGTCGCGAGAGTCCAGTCCAAAGAGGATCCAAGACACAGCAGCGAGAGTCCCGTTCACAGCGGAGCCAGCAGGAAACCATCCCAAGCGTAGGCGGACCAGCAGCGCAGAGATGTCCCCAGCCGATACACAGGCGAGCAGTACATGGCCACCGGATCGGACCGGACCCCCTCCACACGGGAGAGTGGGACATAGAAGAAAAAGAAAAGAAACAGCAGATCAACTGGTCTAAAAAGGGAGTCTATTTAAAGGCTAGAGTATACAAATGAGTTTTAAGGTGAGACTTAAATGCTTCTACTGAGGTGGCATCGCGAACTGTTACCGGGAGGGCATTCCAGAGTACTGGAGCCCGAACGGAAAATGCTCTATAGCCCGCAGACTTTTTTTGGGCTTTGGGAATCACTAATAAGCCGGAGTCCTTTGAACGCAGATTTCTTGCCGGGACATATGGTACAATACAATCGGCAAGATAAGATGGAGCTAGACCGTGTAGTATTTTATACGTAAGTAGTAAAACCTTAAAGTCACATCTTAAGTGCACAGGAAGCCAGTGCAGGTGAGCCAGTACAGGCGTAATGTGATCAAACTTTCTTGTTCTTGTCAAAAGTCTAGCAGCCGCATTTTGTACCAACTGTAATCTTTTAATGCTAGACATGGGGAGACCCGAAAATAATACGTTACAGTAGTCAAGGCGAGACGTAACAAACGCATGGATAATGATCTCAGCGTCTTTAGTGGACAGAATGGAGCGCATTTTAGCAATATTACGGAGATGAAAGAAGGCCGTTTTAGTAACGCTTTTAATGTGTGCCTCAAAGGAGAGAGTTGGGTCGAAGATAACACCCAGATTCTTTACCGTGTCGCCTTGTTTAATTGTTTGGTTGTCAAATGTTAGAGTTGTATTATTAAATAGAGTTCGGTGTCTAGCAGGACCGATAATCAGCATTTCCGTTTTTTTGGCGTTGAGTTGCAAAAAGTTAGCGGACATCCATTGTTTAATTTCATTAAGACACGCCTCCAGCTGACTACAATCCGGCGTGTTGGTCAGCTTTAGGGGCATGTAGAGTTGGGTGTCATCAGCATAACAGTGAAAGCTAATACCGTATTTGCGTATGATGTCACCTAGCGGCAGCATGTAGATGCTGAAGAGTGCAGGGCCAAGGACCGAACCCTGGGGAACTCCACACGTTACCTTAACGTAGTCCGAGGTCACATTGTTATGGGAGACACACTGCATCCTATCAGTAAGATAAGAGTTAAACCAAGACAGGGCTAAGTCTGACATACCAATTCGTGTTTTGATACGTTCTAATAAAATATTATGATCGACGGTATCGAAAGCAGCGCTAAGATCGAGGAGCAGCAACATAGATGACGCATCAGAATCCATCGTTAGCAATAGATCATTAGTCATTTTTGCGAGGGCTGTCTCCGTGGAGTGATTTGCCCTGAAACCGGATTGAAAGGTTTCACATAGATTGTTAGACGCTAAGTGTTCATTTAACTGCTCCGCAACAATTTTTTCAAGGATTTTTGAAATAAAGGGAAGGTGAGACACCGGTCGGTAATTTACCATGAGGTCAGGATCGAGGTTAGGTCTTTTAAGAAGAGGATGAATAACCGCTTTTTTGAATGCTAGGGGAACAGTGCCCGAGGAGAGTGATAAGTTTATAATATTTAGCACTGATGGACCTAATAATACAAAGAGCTCCTTGATCAGTTTCCCAGGAAGAGGGTCAAGTAAACATGTTGTCTGTTTTATTCCATTTACACGTTGTAACAATTCCTCTAATGTTATTTCCTCAAAACGAGAGAAAGTATTTTGGAGGGCAGTATCCGCCGTATATACAATCGTGTCAGTGTTAATAGAACCCCGTTGTAGCTGGGACGCATTGTCTTTAATCTCCTTTCTAATGACTTCAATTTTCTTACTAAAGAATTGCATAAAGTCATCAGCTGAGTGGGTTGAGCTACTGGAAGGAGTCCCTTGTTGGGTTAGCGATGCTACCGTACTAAACAAAAATTTAGGATCGTTTTTATTACGGTGGATGAGATTTGAGTAATATTTAGCTTTAGCTAAGGTAAGCATGCGTTTATAAGTTATTAAACCATCACTCCATGCTTGATGGTGCACCTCAAGTTTAGTCGTGCGCCATTTGCGTTCCAGCTTTCTACATAATAATTTCTGAGCTCTAGTTTCTTCTGTAAACCACGGGGTGCGCTTTTTTGGAGCCTTTTTTAACTTTAGCGGTGCTATGTTATCAATGGTTTCGCGCAGGGCATCGTTAAAGTTGTTAGTGAGGTTATCAATAGAGCCCACATACTTTGGGAATGGTGCCATTACCGAGGGCAGTAGGTCAGCAAGAGTTGTCGTTGTGGCTGTATTAATGTTGCGGCTGCTATAGCAGTTATTATTATTATTAGTTTGACGAACATGCGTCTGAACCTCGAATTTTATAAGGTAATGATCAGACAATACTTTAGTATACGGGAGTATCGTAACTTTGGAAACGGTGATGCCCCTGACAAGCACTAGATCTATCGTATTACCGTTGCGATGCGTGGGTTCATTTATTATTTGTGTGAGACCACAGCTATCAATTACAGTCTGGAGCGCTACGCACGGTGGGTCCGATGGGGTATTCATATGGATATTAAAGTCCCCCATTATGATTATATTATCGGCGTGTGTCACTAGATCAGCAACGAACTCTGACTAGTATGCATATATCTATAAAAAGGCTTTTTTTTTTTTTAAATCATTGATGAAACTAAGACAGAAGCATGTAAATATTGTGCACTTACTGGTTATCACCTGAAAAGAACACCAGATTGATCAATGCAAGAGGGAACCGGTTTCCAATCATAATCCTATTTTTCAGTGTTTGGGCCGTCAGGGCCAGCAAGGCCTTCTCTAATCATGATCATAATTAAAGATGGAAGTCATTTTTAATTGACCTTCCCTTAATATCTAAACGTATTCATATTCTCCTCATGTCGTATTATGCTCCTTCCAGTGCTGTCGATTTGAGCTTACAGTTGTTATCCAATCAGAATTCATCTAGTTTATGTTGCCATGCTGTACCAAATCTGCCGGGGCCTTCAGAATCTACAGCAGGGGTGTCAAACTCAAATACAGAGTGGGCCAAAATTTTAAACGGACCAAGGTTGAACAAATTAACCTTTTAATAGGGACCCAAACAAGTTTTGCATTAAATATTGAACAAGCAAGGCTTTTACAACTTTAGTGACATGCAAAATCCAGTTTCAAATAATAATAATAATAATAATTAAAAAAATATCAATGGCATATCAAATAAAATTTAAATAAAAATATTATGCCTTTTTTTCCATTTGCAATCTTCTGAGGTGAATATAATTTTTTTTCCACAGGCTAATAATAAATTTGAAAATAAAATAACAATAATGAATGAACCAAACATTCAAGCCTTGAAGAAGCAAGAGAAAATGCATGAATAAAACTTTAATTATTGGTCAGTTTGCTGGAAGTTTCCCAGAAGACTTAGTGCTGCAGGGGGTTCTGGGTATTTGTTCTGTTGTGTTACGGTGCGGATGTTCACCCGAAATGTGTTTTTCATTCTTGTTTCCTGTGGGTTCACTGTGTGGCGCATATTTGTAACAGTGTTAAAGTTGTGTATAAAGGCTTATTATGAAAATGTAATAATGTTTATAGATATGCAACAACAGCAACATATATGCTATCTCTTGTTGTGTTCCCTATTTTTGAGTGTAGAAAATGAAGGTGTGTGTTGAGTCTGACTTGGACATAATATGGACTATACACAAATGCTTTTTATGAAAATGTAATTTTGTTTATAACTTATATGCAATCTGTTGTTTCTCTATTTTTTGTTGTTGTACATGGATGATGGTGTGTGTTGCTAAGCCCGACTTGGACATTGTCTGGACTGGACCTGGTTTTAAAAACCTTTTAGACAAGTCTAATTTCATTAACAACCTGGTCTGATGAAGATAAGGTTTTTTTGTTTTTTTGTTTTTTGAATAAAATAAAATGAGATTTAAAAAAAGGAAAAAAATTACATTTTCTTGGTTAAAAAAGAAAGTAAAATCCTACAAAACAATTATATTAAAAATAGTAATTAATGATAGTGTTAATGGACCGGCGACACACACAATCATGTGTGTTTCAGGGAATGCGTCCCTTGCAGACTGTGTTATATTTGTTGTGGGAACCAGAATTTTGGTAGTAGAAAGAAACAACCCTTTTTTGTGTGAGTGGGTGTGGATGAGTGTGAATGGGGGAGGGAGGGGTTTTCTTTGGGGGGTTGATGCACTAATGGAAAGTGTATCCTGTGTATTTTTATGTTGATTTAATAAAAATAAAAAATAAAATAAAAAAAAGTTGTGTATACGGTCACCCTCAGTGTGACCTGTATAGCTGTTGACCAAGTATGCGTTGCATTCACTTGTGCGTGTGTGTAAAAGCCACAAATATTATGTGACACGCTGTTAGTATGGAGGAAAAGTGGACGTGACGACAGGTTGTAGAGAACGCTAAAGGCAGTGCCTCAAATGCAAGCCCCCAATATAGTTGTCCAGGTGGAAATCACTAGAAATTCGGGAGGGGCACTGGACTTCGGGAGTCTACCGGGAAAATTAGGAGGTTTGGCAAGTATGAGTATTAGCGGTGAATGCGGTGTTACAGCGGCACCAACGCTGTATAACACCGGCGGTGCAGCTCTAACGCTAAATTGATATTGCCTCAAGGGCTAAATTACATTACACGGCGGGCCAGAGTTTGACACCCATGATCTACAGTGTCTGCACTGTAAGTGAACAGCCACATTCAGTTGATAGATAATTGCCATAGCCAATCAGATCACCAGTTGTTGTCAGTAAGGCTTCTAGCCGGCCTCACCTTGAACGTGACATTTACGCGTCCTGTGATTGGATACTCACTGGTTGGAGCCGCGGCGGTGCGAAGTAGATCAGCAGAGCCACACCCAGGTCCGTCAGCGTAGTATTTTTCAACCTTTTTTGAGCCAAGGCACATTTTTTGTGTTGAAAAAATCTGGAGGCACACCACCAGCAGAAATCATTAAAAAAAGGAAACTCAGCTGACAGTAAAAAGTCATTGTCACAATTTTTGTATTTGACTATAAACCATAACAAGCATGCACCACTATAGCTTTTGTCTCAAAGTAGGTGTACTGTCACCACCTGTCACACCACACCCTGACTTATTGGACTTTTTTTGCTATTTTCCTCTGTGTAGTGTTGTTATCTTGGATCCTTTTTCTCTTGTTTTGGTATTTTCCTGTCGCAGTTGCATGTCTTCCTTTGAGAGATATTCCCCGCATCTACTTTGTTTGAGCCATCAAGGATATTCCAGTTGTTTTTGTCCTTCTTTGTGGGGACATTGTTGATTATCATGTCTTGTTTGGATGTACTTTGTGGATGCAAAGTTAAGTCTTTGCTGTTGTCCAGCATTCCATTTTTGTTTACTTTGTAGTCAATTCAGTTTTGGTTTGTTCTGCATAGTCTTCCCTAAGCATCAATGCCTTTTCTCAGGGGCACTTTCCTTTTATTAGGGTCCGCCAGGCCCATCGCAAAAGGACTCCCACACGGAGTCCTTTTGCGATGGGCCAAAGGACCCTATTGAAACTGCAGCGTTTTATTATTATTATTCCGACGCCTCTTTGAACTGTAATTTGACCTCCTGAACATGCTTCAAAACTCACCAAATTTCACACACTCATCAGAACTGGCGAAAATTGCTATCAAATAAAAAACCAAACCACAAAAATCAAAAATGCGCTCTAGCGCCCCCTAGGAAAAAAAAAAAACAGACTGCTTGTAACTTCCGTTAGAAATGTCGTACAGACATGAAACAAAAATCTCTATGTAGGGCTGACTTAGACCTAGAATTCATAATTTTACCTTCTAGGCCAAAAATCCCTTCAAAGCTAAATTTTTGCAAAAAATGCGATTTTTGCCTCTTTAAAATGGTTTAAAACTCACCAAACTTGGCACAATCATCAGGACTGGCGAAAATTGTGGTCTAATAAAAAAACCAAACCCCAAAACTAAAAATTGCGCTCTAGCACAATTTTTGAATAAAACACAGAAAAAACTGCTCCTAGGAAGAAAACACAGACAAAACTGCTTGTAACTTCCGGTAGGAATGTCGGAAAGACATAAAAAAAAAACTTAGACCTACATTTTAATAGTTGACATCCTTCAGCAAAAATCAACAGGAAGTTGGCAATTACCCCTTCAAAACAAAAGTTTTGTAAAAACCCGTCACCTTATTTCAAACATTATCTCCTCCGAGCCATTTGTCGTTTCGGCTTCAAACTCGCACAGGAGAGAGTTTGAACCCTTCTGATTAAAAGTTATCGAAAGAGTTTTGATTACTGCTCCGGTTTTGATTTTATGACCCTTTAAAGAACCACTGTGCTGATGCTGCTGCGCTGTTGTTGTCTCAAGATTGCTGCTTAAAAGCAGGAAGCACTAGCGTGCCCACACAATGCAGAGAAGGTAGGTAGACTAGACAAAAGTATTGGGACATTTAGGACTACCAGTTTTATTTGACCCCAATTTTACACACACTTCAGGACTGGTAAAAATTGCTATCCAATAAAAAAACAAACCCCAAAATTCAAAATTGCACTCTAATGCCCCCTAGGAAAAAACCCAGACAAAACTGCTTGAAACTTCTGTTAGGAATGTCATACAGACATGAAACAAAATCCTCTATGTAGGTCTGACTTAGACCAGGGCTTGGGTCGGGTGGCCAGCAGCCGAAGGCGGACCCGACCAACTCTGCTTGCAGCTTTAATTTAATTTTGGTTTAAGCATTACCTGCACACTGCCTCCCGCTGTTTCCCACATCTACAAACCAATTTGCTACCGCCTGCCCCCTACTGATATGGAAGAGTATTACATGGTACACTCAACAACAATGCATCATTTACAGACTGTAATTACTGGTTTGCAAATAATATTTTTAACCCAAATAGGGGAGAAGAGAATCTCCCATAGCACACCAGACTTGTATCTCATAACAGTGGTTGACTAACACTGCGTTTGCGGATGAATTTGAGAACACATACAGTTGATAGACAGTTGCGATAGCCAATCAAAACACAAGTTTTTGTTAATAGCCTATCTAGGTAGCCTGGTGGTAACGAGACTGTGATTGGATACACACTTGTCATTCCAAAGTGAGTGTCCAATCACAAGTTGCAATTTAGCAGGTTGATTTTGTGGCATAAATATATATTTGCGAGGGCATTTTCTAGAAGGATATTTAAAGGATGAACTACATCTTGTAGCCAGAAGCTAGCTCAGCTGTCCCAGCGATTAAATTGGGGAAATGCCCGCCATTTCCACTCGAATCAAGCGACTACGAGCAGTACCACTGTCTTATATGGCGTCGAATGGGCCATACAAATTGTGAGTTCAAATATTTTTATTTTTTATTTTTTCACGTTTAATCCATCCATCCATCCATCATCTTCCGCTTATCCGAGGTCGGGTCACGGGGGCAGCAGCCTAAGCAGGGAAGCCCAGACTTTCTGCTCCCCAGCCACTTCGCCTAGCTCTTGCCGGGGGATCCCGAGGCGTTCCCAGGCCAGCCGGGAGACATAGTCTTCCCAGCGTGTCCTGGGTCTTCCCCGTGGCCTCATACCGGTTGGACGTGCCCTAAACACCTCCCTAAGGAGGCGTTCGGGTGGCATCCTGACCAGATGCCCGAACCACCTCATCTGGCTCCTCTCGATGTGGAGGAGCAGCGGCTTTACTTTGAGTTCCTCCCGGATGACAGAGCTTCTCACCCTATCTCTAAGGGAGAGCCCTGCCACACGGCGAAGGAAACTAATTTTGGCCGCTTGCACCCGTGATCTTATCCTTTCGGTCATGACCCAAAGCTCAGGTGAGGATGGGAACGTAGATCGACAGGTAAATTGAGAGCTTTGCCTTCCGGCTCAGCTCCTTCTTCACCACAACGGATCGATACAACGTCCGCATTACTGAAGACGCCGCACCGATCCGCCTGTCGATCTCACGATCCATTCTTCCCCCACTTGTGAACAAGACTCCTAGGTACTTTAACTCCTCCACTTGGGCCAGGGTCTCCTCCCCAACTCGGAGATGGCACTCCACCCTTTTCCGGGCAAGAACCATGGACTCGGACTTGGAGGCGCTGATTCTCATTCCGGTCGCATCACACTCTCCTGCGAACCGATCCAGCGAGAGCTGAAAATCCCAGCCAGATGAAGCCATCAGGACCACATTATCTGCAAAAAGCAGAGACCTAATCCCGCGGCCACCAAACCGGAACTCTTCAACGTCTTGACTGCGCCTAGAAATTTTGTCTGTTTAATGTTTTTCACAATTTTAATTTGGACAATACCACACAAGATGTTTTATTTGCTGACTAAATTGGCCTTAGTGTGTGAATGTGAGTGTAAATGTTGTCTGTCTACCTGCGATGAGGTGGCGACTTGTCCAGGGTGTACACCGCCTTCCGCCCAAATGCAGCTGAGATAGGCTCCAGCACCCCCCGAGACCCCAAAAGGGACAAGCCGTAGAAAATGGATGAATGGATAGGTTCATTGCTTTTTAAATGCGCCAGAAAATAACCCACTTTGTACACTGTTGATGTGGTTCAATGCCCAGTAGGGCATAAACATGTATTTCCTGAAATGGTCATGTGGTGACAAAAATGATGTTTTAAAACAATAAATGTGTTTTAAAAAGCCATATTTAATTAGGTTTTTAGTGCATGTAAACA
>NC_084633.1:25752652-25765152 GCF_033978795.1 Nerophis ophidion | reverse complement strand
ATCGCATTTATTTTCTTGAATAAAATAATAAAAGCATGTGACGGCATTGGGATAAAAGTGGTATGAATTTGTAATACACGCATATACATATACACACACGTGTATACACACACATAATTACATACTGTATATACATACACACTTATATACACAATTATACATACACACATGTATACACACCCGCGACCCCAAAAGGGAATGAGCGGTAGAAAATGGATGGATGGATGGATGGACATGTATACACACACATAATTACATACTGTATATACATACATATACACACATACACATATTTATAAATATACACATATATATACACACACAATTACATACTGTATATACATGTATACACACATGTATGTATGTATATATTATTTTCTTTAATTATTTTAATTGTTGTTAAAAGTTTATTTTTTAATGTTCTCATGTAATGAAATTGGGATTTGTAATATATATATATATATATACATATATATATATATATATATATATATATATATATATATATATATATATATATATACATATATACATACATATATATGTATATATATGTATGTATATATATACATATATATGTATATATATATATATATATATATATTACAAATCCCAATTTCATTACATGAGAACATTAAAAAATAAACTTTTAACAACAATTAAAATAATTAAAGAAAATAATATATATATATATACATACATATACATGTATATATATACATACATATATATACATATATATGTATGTATATATGTATATATATATATATATATATGTATATAGATCTAAAATTCATATATAGAGATCAAACTATATATACTGTGTATTGATCTATTTCTATGTGTATATGTATATATAGATATATACACATATCTATAATTCTACATATAGCCACACACACATATACACATTTATACATATACAGATGTACACACACACATATTTACATACTGTACATAAATACATACATATACACATTTATCCATATACACATTTATCCATATACACAGACATAATTACATACTGTATATACATAAATACAGACATACACATGTATATGTATGAATGTATACATTATTTTATTTAATTATATTAATTGTTGAACGTTTTTTTTCTTTAATATGGCATTGGAATTTGTAAAAACATGTATATATATATATATAGATATATATATATATGTATATATATATATATATATGTATATATATATATATATATGTATATATATATATATATATATATATATATATATATATATATATATATATATATATATATATATATATATATACATACATATATATATATATATATGGGGATAGGTTGATTGGCAACACTAAATTGGCCCTAGTGTGTGAATGTGAGTGTGAATGTTGTCTGTCTATCTGTGTTGGCCCTGCGATGAGGTGGCGACTTGTCCAGGGTGTACCCCGCCTTCCGCCCGATTGTAGCTGAGATAGGCGCCAGCGCCCCCCGCGACCCCAGAAGGGAACAAGCGGTAGAAAATGGATGGATGGATGGATGTATATATGTATATAGTCGTTTATATATATATATATATATATATATATATATATATATATATATATATATATTGCTGTGAGGTTTGTTCTCCCACTTTTCCAGACAACGGTAAAAGGTACAAACATAATTTAATTTTCACACTCACAAGTACTACAAAAACAAAGGGCGAGGAACAAACTTAACGCAGGAACAAAACTAACACATAAACAGACTAAGGACATGAAACAAAACTACACTTACTGTGACGTGAAAAGCATGAAACCATGGCAAGAAGTGAACAATCAGAAGTGTCAGGAGTGTGGAGCATGAATGTTATGTCGCCAGGCTGACTGCCTGGCAACTACAGGCTCAAATAGAGGTGACAGGATTAACGACTGGTGCGCGAGTCCAAATGAATCAGGTGCGTGACATCAGGACAGGTGAAAACTAATGGGTATATATATATATATATATATATATATATATATATATATATATATATATATATATATATTTATATATATATATATATATATATATATATATATATATATATATATATATATGCTTCCAATCAGGTGCGTGACATCAGGACAGGTGAAAACTAATGGGTATATATATATATATATATATATATATATATATATATATATATATATATATATATTTTTTTTTTTGCTGTATTATTTTATTAATAGTTTTTGTTAGGGATTGCCGTATTTCCTGCATGTAATTTAATTTGATATTCCTCGAGGCACAAAGGAACCTGGGTGGGCTTTTCAGGACCATAAAGCTGCAGATGATTTCCAAAATTCAGCAGGCATGTCTGCAGATTGAAAACAGCCCACGTGTGCTTTCAATAAGGACAGTGCACTGAAGGAAAAATAATAAGTACACTTCAAAGGAAACGTGACCCCAAAAATCGTGTTTTTGAATCTAATTGTATTTTGTTCTCTCTCTCTTTTGTGTCTGTGTGTGTTTTTTTGTTGTTTTGTTTTTAAGCAAACACCTTTTAAATGTTTTAATAAGTGTGTTTTGTTTGTTTCAAAGATACAGATGTTGACATTGTATTGGTGCATATAAGCTAGTATTAATACTACCATACTAGTAAGATAATATGAATAATTAAAGTAGTAATAAAAATGAAGTAACAAGTCTGTGTATTTTAATTTATTTTTTATTTTTATCGTGCTGTTTATTGATCTTTTTATCTTTTTCGCTGTACTATGGGTCATGTTTGTATCCGAAATAATGTTTGATGAATATGATACATAACACAAAAAATATATAGAATCAGGATGATTAAAGCATATCTTCTTTTTAGGTTTAAAACAACCAAAAAAATAAAAGAGATGCTCAGCTGATAATAACACCCTTATTTGAGTCATTTCATGCAATACACATGGAAATTGATTCATGAGTTATTAAAGTGACTCTTGTGTAGATCTCATTTAAACACTGCATCAACTACAGACGATAAGTAGATCAATAGCAACATAGATGGCGTTCTATCACCCTCAGCAATTTAAAGAGTGACATCTTGTGGTGAAACATGGAAGTGTCCAAATGATTTCAGTATGATAACTCAATCACATTCAATATATGTCATAAAAAATAAATATTATGGCACCAGCGTGGCAATTATGTCAAATATTGTACAATTACTGTAAATTTTACCTGGATTTCACCGCATTTAGCAGTATTTTCACAGTAAAATGGTGTAAATGTTACTCTGAAAGTCATGCAATTGTTGGCTTGTAATTTATTGTTAATTAACAATGATTTAATTTACAGTGTACTTTTGTTTTAAATAAATGTGTTTTTGATGCAAATTTTACATACATTTTTAGCTTAGGGAAAAGTTTTTTTAATGCTGACTTTCCATCAGTGTTTTGTTCTTTTGTGGCTTTTCCAAAAACAAAACCTCTTTAAAGTTGAGGGAAAAAAGGTGTTTTCCATGCAAACGTTTTTTGTTCTTTTGTGTTTTTTCAAAAGTAAAACCCTTTACACTTTTAAATAGATGTGGTTTTAATGCAAACATTTAATAAAATGTTTGCCTTTCGTGTTTTCTTGCTCCATACATTTAGGAAAACTGTTTTCTTAAATATATAGCAAAACTCTTTAAAAGTTGAGGGGAAAAAATATATTTTTTAAATGTTTTATTAATTTAAATTTTTCTTACAATTTGTGCTTTTTTGAGTTTTCTTTCTCTATACATTTAAGAAAACTTTCTTAAATGTATAGCAAAACTCTTTTAAATTTGGGGAAAAAAGTAGTTTTTTTTTATTTTTCATTTATTTTCCATTAGTGTTTTCTCTTGACTTTTCAAAAGTAAAACTATTTTAAATAGATGTGGTTTTATTGCAAATATTTAATAAAATGTTTGCTTTTTGTATTTTCTTTCTCTATACATTAAAAAAAATGTTTTCTTAAAAGAATAGCAAAACTCTTTAAAGTTGAGGGGGGGGGGGGAAAAATCGTTTTTTTTCCCAATTTTTTATTTATTTTAAATATTGAATAAAATGTTTGCTTTTTTGAGTTTTCTTTCTCTATACATTTAAGAAAACATAACTTTCTTAAATATATAGCAAAACTCTTTTAAATTTGGGGGAAAAAAGTCGTTTTAAAAAAAAAATAATTTTATTTTCCATAAGTGTTTTGCTCTTGATTTTTCAAAAGTAAATCTCTTTTAAATAGTTGTGGTTTTAATGCAAATATTTCATAAAATGTTTGCTTTTAGTGCTTTATTGCTCTGTACATTTAGGTAAACTGTTTTCTTAAATGCAAAGCAAAAGTATTTTAAACTTGAGGGGGGGTTGGGGGGGAAAACGTTTTTTTTTTTTTTTTTTTAAATTCATTTTAAATATTTAATAAAACGTTTGCTCTTTTGTGTTATCTTTTTTATACATTTAAAAAAACACAACTTTCTTAAATGTACAGCAAAACTATTTTAAATTTGGGGAAAAAAGTAGTTTTTTCAATTTTTTATTTATCTTCCATTAGTGTTTTGCTCTTGATTTTTCAAAAGTAAAACCCTTTAAAGCTTTTAAATAGATGTGTTTTTTAATGCAAATATTTAATAAAATGTTTGATTTTTTTGTGTTTTTTTAAAAGTAAAACCATTTTAAACTTGTAAAAAAAAGTTTGTAATGAACATTTTCAGTTAACTTTTTAGCTTATTTGGTCTTTCTTAAATACATAGTAAAACGCCTTTAAACTTGGGGGGAAAAGTAGGTTTTTTTTAATTGCTAATTTTCCATTAGTGTTTTGCTCTTTTGTGATTTTTCAAAAGTAAAACCCTAATAAACTTACAGATAAATGTGTTTTTCAATTCTAACCTTCCATAAAATGTTTTCACTTTTGTGTTTTCTTACAAGTAAAAACATTTTCAAGTTGTGTAAAAAAAATTTTAATACAAATTTTCAATTAGTTTTTTTCCTCCTTTGTGTTTTCTAAATGTCAAGTAAAACCCTTTCTAACTTGAAAAAACTAAAACATTAATTCATGCCAATTTTACATTAGTGTTTTGCTCTTTTGTGATTTTTCAAACATAAAACCCTAATATACTTTTAAAGAAATGTTTTTAGTGCACATTTTCCATGAGTTTTTTTTTCTCCTTTTGTGTTTTCTTAAGGGTTTATTAAAAACCCTTTTAAACTTGGGGAAAAAAGTAGTTTATTTTTCATTTTCCATTACTGTTTTGCCTGTTTGTGGTTTTTCAAAATTAAAACCTCTTTAAAGATAGAAAAAGTTTTTTCCAACCAATTTTTTTTTTTTGCTCTTTTGTGATTTTTCAAAAGTAAAATCCTTTTTAAGCTTTCAAATAAATGTGCTTTTTTTAACTGCTAATCTTCCATAAAATGTTTTGTCTCTTGTGTTTTCTTAGAAGTAGAATAATTCAAAAGTTGTGTAAAAAAAAAAAAAAAAAAGTAAAAATGTTTTTAATGCAAATTTTCAAGGGGATAGGCGGTGGACAAAGGGATGGATGGATAAAGTAAAACCCTTTTTAACTTGGGAAATAATATTTTTAATGCAAATAATCTTTTAGGATTTTTCAAAAGTAAAAAACTTTTAAAATATATTTTTTAGTTGTGTTTTTTAACTTTAATTTTAAATTAGTTGTTTACTAATTTATGTTTTTATAAAGAAATAATTGCCTATTGTTTGTTCAAAATGTATCATTTAATTAATTAAAATAATAATAATCATGTAATATTAATGTTTCACTTTTTAATGCAAATTTTTGGGGGCATTCTTCAAAATTAAAAACTTTCTGAAATATTTTTTTAAGTGTTCTTTAATGTTAATTTTAAATTAGTTATTTTATGCTTTGTTTTGTTTTTTTCAAATAAAACCCTTGGAAATAATTGCCTATTGTTCGTTCCAAATATATCATTAATTTAAATGAAATAATAATAATAAAGTAATATTAATGTTCCACTTGTTTCATTTTAATGCACGTTTTCTTTTGTTTTTTGTTTTTAAATTAAAAACCTTTTTTAAAATATTTTTTTAAGTGTTCTTTAATGTTAATTTTAATTTTTTTTTTACTATTTTATGTTTTTTTTAAGTAAATCCCTTGGAAATAATTGCCTATTGTTCATTCCAAATATATCCACAAGTTCAATAAAATAAAATACATTATGTAATATTAATGTTTCACTTGTTTAATTTTTAATGCACATTTTCTTTAGGGATTTTTCAAAATCAAAAACCTTTTAACATATTTTTTTAAGAGTTATTTAATGTTTTTTTTTTTCAACTATTTTATTTTTGTTTTTTTAAGTAAAGCCCTTGGAAATATTTGCCTATTGTTCGTTCCAAATATATCCATAATTTCAATAAAATAAAATTCATTATGTAATATTGATGTTTCACTTGTTTCATTTTTAATGCACATTTTCTTTAGGGATTTTTCAAAATTAAAAACCTTTTAACATAATTTTTTAAGTGTTCTTTAATGTTAATTTAAAATTAGTTTTTTTTTTGTTTTTTAACTATTTTATATATTTTTTTAAGTAAAGCCCTTGGAAATAATTGCCTATTGTTTGTTCCAAATATATTAATAGTTTAAATAAAATAATAATGATTATGTAATATTAATGTTTCACATGTTTCACTTGTATTTAAATTTGGAAAAAAGTGCTCAGGTGACGCAAATATATGGACTGACAATTCTTACAGTGTTCAGCAGAGGGCGCTATAACCCCACATTTTTATGTGGCTTTTTTTTAAAGCAAGTTTTTTTTCCCCATTGCCAGTTGAGAAACTTACTTTTTAGTTTTAGTTTGACGCCATAAAAAATGTTCACCTTAAGCAAGGTCATGTGACGTCATAGGAGTAAAGAAGGCTGGGATATTTTACAGTTGAAATATCTCACTACATTAGGAGGTTGTCTACAGCCACAGCAGTCTATTTTTTTCAACCAGTTGCTAGAATTAAAGAGCCGAGTGATTATTTTTCTCGTTTTTTTATTAGGCTGATTTGTTGCAAGATGCTGACAAACCTCAGAATTGTAACTCTTTGGAACCAATAAATATTTGTTATCAAAATAAAATATAAAAAAATAAAGTTAAAATAATAATAATAATAAGAAGAAGAAAAAGAAGAAGAATAACAATGGATTCAATTTTCATAGCACTTTTCGAGACAGTCAAAAGTACAAATGAATGACAAATCTGGTCACGAGTGAAACGTTCCTATTTTCTGGTGACTGCCACTGCCTTAGAGCAAGTCACACTTGTCACACAAACGGCGTCACATCCCGAAAGAATATTACAGACAGTCTTTGAGGAGCACTTGTGTCAAAACAAACACAAAGTGTGGATGTCAGCAGGAAAGAGAGCACCTTGGATCCTCTCGAAAATGCGAGGAATGCTTCCAAACTTCACTATTTGCTGACTAAGATTATTCTTCCCCCCCTCCCACTAATGTGTTTTATGCTAAAAAAAAGAAAAAAAATGGACGCCACAGACTTTGCAACATTTGTTGCCACATGAAAGGTTCAATCACTCACAGGTATTTCCAGCAAGTGTTGGGGTCACATGACCTCTCACCCTGTGTTCCCTGGAGACCCACGCACCAACTGGTCCCTGAACACACCGGGGTCACGACCTCTCCAGTTCCCTGGTGTGTATTTAGACCTACGGACAAAATCAGCAGAAAAAAATAATAATAAATAAATAAATGTTGAATGCACTTTATCTGAAAAATAAAAGTGGAATTATTTACAGCAAAGCACTATAGAAACAACCATTTTTACAGTGGCTGAGAGAATTTTACGGTAAAATCTAAGATATGGTGCATGCATCGTAAAATTAAGTCCAAAATTCTTACAATAAAAAAAAACCTGATAGCTCAGTTGCCAGAATTTCACTGAAATAATTCAATTTACAATAACGCCCTGTAAAAACAAAGCAAGAATAGCTTTTATTGTAAAACAATGTCAGTTTAAATATTGTATATTTTTACAGTAAAAAACTAAACAACTGTCAGCTCATTTTACCAAAAGTGGTACCGTCTTTCCATTTACAGCAATGCACTGTAAAAACAAGGGAATATTTGACGATAAAAAACTGGTAGCTTATTTGGCAGACATTTACAATACTGTAAAAAATAAAAAGTGGAAACCTTTATTCACTGTCAAAAATACAGTTGATTTAAAAAAATAAAAATAAAGTCGATTTTAATTGTAAAAAAATCCCCCCAAAAATGGCAGCTCATTCGCCGGAATTTTACCGTAAAAATAAAAGTAATACCATTCACACTGTAAAAAAAAATAATGGCCAAAGTTTTTAAGGTGAGAAAACGGACACTCAGTTGCCGGAATTGTACTGTAAAAATAACCGTGGTAACGTTTATGCAGTTACAGTAATTCACTGTCAAAAATCCAGTAGATTTAAAAAAAAATACATATTGTAGATTTTAATTGTAAAAATACAAAAACAAAACATAAGTGGCAGCTCAGTCGGCAGAATTTTACCGTGAAAACTGGAACTTCTGTTCCATTTGTGTAGAAATGTATTGAAAAAAAAAAACAGGCCTGTATTATACGGATAAAACATAGACTGTAAAAACAATGGCTGTAGATGTTACTGTAAAAATCTGTCAGCTCTGTTCACTTTACTGCGAAAATAAAAATGGTATGAATTTACAGTAATGAACAGTAAAAAGAAGAAGCGAAAAATTTTACGGTAAAAAACAAACAAACTGCAACCTCAGTTGCCATATTTTTACGGTAAAATTAAAATTACCATTTATATTAATGTCCTGTAAAAACAACTTCTGTAGATTTTACTGTAAAAAAAAATGGCAGCTCAGTCAGAATTTGATCGTAAAAACTGGAACTGCTGTTCCATTTGTGCAATAATGTACTGAAAAAAACAACAACTTTACGGTAAAAAAAAAACTGTAAAAATAAGAGGTACAGTAATGCACTGTAAAAACAATGGCCGGAGATGTTACTGTAAAAATCTGTCAGCTCCGTTCACTTTACTGTGAAAATAAAAATGGTATGACTTTACAGTAATGAACAGTAAATACAAGAAGCGAAAAATTTTACAGTAAAAAAAACCTGCAACCTCAGTTGCCAGAATTTTACGGTAAAATAAAAAATGGTACCATTTAAATTAATGCCCTGTAAAAACAACTGCTGTATATTTTACTGTAAAAAAAAAAAAGGCAACTCAGTCAGAATTTGATCATAAAAACTGGAACTTCTGTTCCATTTGTGTAATAATGTACTGAAAAAAACTACTTTACGGTAAAAAAAAAACCCTGTAAAAATAAGAGGTACAGTAATGCACTGTGAAAACAATGGCTGTAGATGTTACTGTAAAAATCTGTCAGCTCAGTTCACTTTACTGTCAAAATAAAAATGGGATGAATTTACAGTAATGAACAGTAAAAACACGGAGCGATTAATTTTACGGTAAAAAAAAAAAAAGGCAACCTCAGTTGCCAGAATTTTTCGGTAAAATTAAAATTGGTACCATTTATATTAATGCCCTGTAAAAACAACTGCTGTAGATGTTACTGTAAAAAAAATGGCAGCTCAGTCAGAATTTGATCGTAAAAACTGGAACTGCTGTTCCATTTGTGTAATAATGTACAGAAAAAAACAACAACTTTACAGTAAAAAAAACCCTGTAAAAATAAGAGGTACAGTAATGCACTGTAAAAACAATGGCCGTAGATGTTACTGTAAAAATCTGTCAGCTCTGTTCACTTTACTGTGAAAATAAAAATGGTAAGAATTTACAGTAATGAACAGTAAAAACAAGAAGCGATACATTTTACAGTAAAAAAAAACTGCAACCTCAGTTGCCAGAATTTTAAGGTAAAAATAAAAGTGGTACCATTTCTATTAATGCCCTGTAAAAATTACTGCTGTAGATTTTACTGTAAAAAAAATAAAAAGGCAGCTCAGTCAGAATTTGATCGCAAAAACTGGAACTGCTGTTCCATTTGTGTAACAATGTACTGAAAAAAACGACAACTTTACGGTAAATTTTTTTTTTTTAAAATAAGAGGTACAGTAATGCACTGTAAAAACAGTGCATTACTGTAATGTTACTGTAAATATCTGTCAGCTCAGTTCACTTTACTGTGAAAATAAAAATGGTATGAATTTAAAGTAAAAACAAGAAGCGAAAAATTTTACGGTAAAAAACCCTTAATGCACTGTAAAAACAGTGCATTACTGTAATGTTACTGTAAATATCTGTCAGCTCAGTTCACTTTACTGTGAAAATAAAAATGGTATGAATTTAAAGTAAAAACAAGAAGCGAAAAATGTTACGGTAAAAAACCCCCCCTGCAAACTCAGTCGGCAGAATTTTACGGTAAAAATAAAAGTGGTTCCGTTTATCAAGTGACGAAATGCCTTCCAACAACAAATGATGTAGATTTTAGGTAAAAACTGGTTCCCAGTTACCAGAATTTCACAGTAAAAATAACTGGTATGTTTTTTTTTTATTTACATTAACACACTGTAAAAAAACAACGACTGTGTATTTTACCGACCAGGTGGACTAGACCTTAGACCAATCACAGGACACGAGTGACTAGTAGCTGAAACGTTGGCGCAAAACAACAAATAATTCCATTCTAAAAGACACTTTTTATTTTGTTAGGACTCGAACACACGTCAAACGGGTCGTTCAGCTGTGACATCGCCACATTCCCTGCGGACGGCTGCTAAGCTGACAACCACATTCCTCCACACTCCCACCTGGTGGTCCTCTTGGCTCCCTGGGGGCTGTTGTCCCAGAGTCAGCTGCCATCCCAGAATAATCTCCACAGCGGTACTAAAAACCAGGGAAACCTGTCCATGTCAGCCAGACACAAGATCCACTGGTTTCTCTTCCGACTACTAGTTTTTCTTTGTTGTTGTTCAGATGTCACCGTTTGTGTAAGTAGGTCAGGGCGAGGTTTCTAAAGTGGGGCCCTCAGCATCTTGTAAAAATTATATTCTTTCATTAATAACTACACTTTTTCTTTAAGACTGGTGTGGAAGAAATTGTCGGACAGTCCAAACATGCAAATGAGTGGGAAATCCAATTGAGAGACGCGTTCGTAGCACAAAGTTCTGAAGGTGGAATGGTTGGAATTGGTTTAAAAATGTGGACTGTGAAGGCTTTCCAGAAAGAGGTGAAATAGGGCTTTGGTAAACCGGGAATTCTGGGAGTTCATGGATTTCATGGGAGTTATTTTAACTTGGAAAATGATAGTTTGATTGAACTGTTCTGATCGTATGAATACTGCACATTCATTTTCAAAGGGGAAAAGTTCCTGGTAATTCCTGGTAATCAGGGAAATTGTGGAACCTGTAAATGTGGGATTTCACAAGTTTGGAAATGGATCATCTAATCAAAAAACATTTCCAGGAATTCCTGGTAAACTGAAAGTTTTGGGAAGATAAAAACAGATACATTTGTTGTTTGGGTCGAGCCGAATGTTTTGATACTGAACAGTTGTAATCGGATGAAAACTGAGGTAGAAGAAGGCCGTTGAAAAAGAGAAGAATTTCCGGAACACCTGGAATTCCTGATAATCTGGGATATTTGTTAAAGTAATCCAGTAATGGCAACGGTAGGCCAAACTTATTGATACTTGGACGATTCCGATTGGATGAAAACTGCACATT
This sequence comes from Nerophis ophidion, assembly GCF_033978795.1. NCBI lineage: Eukaryota > Metazoa > Chordata > Actinopteri > Syngnathiformes > Syngnathidae > Nerophis > Nerophis ophidion. The sequence continues at coordinate 25,753,501 of NC_084633.1, read as the reverse complement.
AAATTTCAATAGGGAAACGTGGTAATCAGGGAAATTTTGGAACCTGTAAATGTGGGAATTTTGCAAGTTTAAAAATGGCCCATTTAATCAAAACAAATTTCCAGGAATTCAAGGTAAACTCAAAGTTTTGGGAAGAAAACAGATACATATGTTGTCCGGGTGGAGCCGAATGTTTTGATACTGAACGGTTGTGATTACATGAAAACTGAGGGAAAAGAAGGCCTTTGAAAAAGAGAAGAATTTCCAGAACACCTGGAATTCCTGGTAATCTGGGATATTTGGTAAAGTAATCCAATAAAAGCAACGGTAGGCCAAACTTATTGATACATGGACGATTCCGATTGGATGAAAACTCCACATTAAATTTCAATAGAGAAACGTGGTAATCAGGGAAATTTTGGAACCTATAAATGTGGGAATTTTGCCAGTTTAAAAATGGCACATTTAATAAAAAAAAACATTTCCAGGAATTCCTGGTAAACTGAAAGTTTTGTGAAGAAAACAGATAGATTTCTTGTTCGGGTCGAGACGAATGTTTTGATACCGAACGGTTGTAATTACATGAAAACTGAGGGAGAAGAATCCTGCGGAAAAAGAGAAAAATTTCCAGAACACCTGGATTTCCTGGTAATCTGGAATATTTGGGAAAGCAATACAATGATAGCAAAGGTATCTTGGCCAAACGTATTGATACTTGGAGGATTCAGATTGGATGAAAACTGCACATTAATTTGCAATAGGGAAACGTGGTAATCAGGGAAATTTTGGAACCTGTAAATGTGGGAATTTTGCAAATTAAAAATGGCCCATTTAATCAAAACAAATTTCCAAGAATTCCTGGTAAACTGA
>NC_084633.1:25710152-25745152 GCF_033978795.1 Nerophis ophidion | reverse complement strand
AACCTTGGATCGGTCAATCATTTATGATAACATTGATTTTGATTCAATATTTTGTTTTTAACAATGACAGTTTGAAAGAAAAAAACAGCTTTGTTTTATTAGTCAATGTTGCAACTTTTTCTAAATTACATTTAGCCTTTGAGCTTTTTTATTTCTCTTATGTTTATGTTTTTGTTTATTTTAATAGTATTTTCAGAATGTGCCATGGGCATTTAAAACATTAGTTGTGGGTCGCAAATGGCTTCCGGGGCACATTTTTTACACCCCTGCTATAGATAATAAAACATTCAATCTGATAAATCTATGGATAAAAAGCAGAGCTTGGCGACGCATGCGCGTTTATCATAACTCTCTCGCTCCTTCTATCTCCGTCCCTCCCTCACGAATGCTGCTGCGGTTACAATTTTGTTTTGTTTTCAACCCCTTCTTAACCCTGACGTACATTGAAAATACACGCAACCCTAACTTAAAATGCTGGACATTTGAGACATTTAAGAAACTTCACCCGGTGAAGAGAGGAGGTATGGTCAGTCTATCGTAGCCCGGTCGCTGCTAGCCCACCGTGTGTTGTGCCTCGGTGTGCATTGTTTACACAATGTGCGGTACGCTACTTCAGTGGTTCTCAAATGGGGGTACGCGCACCCCTGGGGGTACTTGAAGGTATGCCAAGGGGTATGTGAGATTTTTTTTTTAAATATTCTAAAAATAGCAACAATTCAAAAAATCCTTTATAAATATATTTATTGAATACTACTTCAACAAAATATGAATGTAAATTCATAAACTGTGAAAAGAAATACAACAATTCAATATTCAGTGATTACAGCTAGATATTTCTGTGGACATGTTCCATAAATATTGATATTCAAGATTTTTTTTTTGTGTAGAAATGTTTAGAATTAAGTTCATGAATCCAGATGGATCTCTATTACAATCCCCAAAGAGGGCCCTTTAAGTTGATGATTACTTCTATGTGTAGAAATCTTTATTTATAATTGAATCACTTGTTTATTTTTCAACAAGTTTTTAGTTATTTTTATAGCTTTTTTTCCAAATAGTTCAAGAAAGACCACTACAAATGAGCAATATTTTGCACTGTTATACAATTTAATAAATCAGAAAGCACGCCTCCGCCCGATTGTAGCTGAGATAGGCACTAGCGCCCCCCACGACCCCATAAGGGAATAAGTGGTAGAAAATGGATGGATGGATGGATGGAAACTGATGACATAATGTTGTATTTTACTTCTTTAACTCTTTTTTTCAACCAAAAATGCTTTGCTCTGATTAGGGGTTACTTGAATTAAAAAATGTTCACAGGGGGTACATCACTGAAAAAAGGTTGAGAACCACTGCGCTACTTAATATGTCCGTGTGGAAACTCGTTCAGTACACCTCTGAACCGAACCCAAACCCCCGTACCGAAACGGTTCAATACAAATACACATACTGTTACACCCCTAATATATAAATATATATATTTATATATATATATTTATATATATATATATATACTGTATATATATATATATATATATATATATATATATATACATGCTAAGTACCATGACTAAGCATTTGTGTATTGAACCAGGATTTGATACACGAGTGTGACCATCCCTGTGATCAAGTTGGAAAAGGAAACATGAAATTCTTTGTTGGTCTGTACCCAGGCTATAGAGACGGCCGGCAATGTGCAGGTATGAAGCCCCTCTCTATTAGGGAAAACACTGAAGCATAAATGGGTGAGGCGAAAGGCAGACAGAGGCCTTGAGTCAATGCAGGCCACAAAACCCTATCAAAGATTTTGCCTTTGAAATCTACTGCTGACATACTCAGAGTGGTGCTGAGTTTAAAATAATGTTTTTGTGGTTGTAGTCATTTCCAGAGGTGCTGTGCTGTATATTATCTAACTCAAATATCTAAATAGAGTAACCAATTTCTATTTATCTAAAAGTGCAGAACTAGTGATTCAGTCTTGCATTGGGTTTAATGAGTAATGTGGGCTTTTACATCTTGTAAAACCATGCAACCATTCACCCCTTAAGTGTGAGGAAACCCTGCTATGTGTGCACAAAGCGTGTGTGACATTTTAATCCCTTCATAGAAGAGGATTGGGATTGAAAGGCAAGCACACGTGATCGCCGGACAATGAGGACATTGTGGAGTGACGACCCGCTCGGACAGAAAGTGCTCATGATTCCTCTCCGTGTTATAATGCAGCAGTTCCCAAGCTTTAAGCTACATTTTTAAAATTAGAAGAATACCACCTGACAAAAAATGTTGTCTAGACGCAAAAAGGTGGATTCAGATGAACCACCTTCTGCCCTCTAGTGGAAGAAAATGTAATTGTTCTGCGTGTTGGATCAACGATCAAAGATACCATATGCTCCCGACAAGTGTATAAGCCACACCCACTAAATTTTGGAAAATAATTAAATAAAATCCATATATTAGCCGCACCGGACTATAAGTCGCAGACATATACGTTGTGAAATGAGTTATTTACACAGAAGTATTCTGTAAAAATGTATTTACTTACCTTGAAACGTTTCCAAACGGTGCCTATGACACGGCAGTAAAACAGCTGACCAAACAAAACAGAAGTCATCGCCATGGACCCACTAGCTCAGGGGTCGGGAACCTTTTTGGCTGAGAGAGCCAAGAAAGCCAAATATTTTTAAATGTATTTCTGTAAGAGCCATATAATATTTTTTTTTTACACTGAACACAACTAAACGCGTGCATTTTTAAGTAAGACCAACATTTCTAGAGTATAATAGGTCTCTTTCTCTTTGGAATAACATTGTTATTCTGAGGCTAACTGTGGAAGGGGCGTGGCCTGCGGGACTGTAGCGAACCAGGGTGTGCCAGGACCGGTCTCGAAATCAGCAACAGGTGCGTAGAAGGCCCACCCGGGCTTTGATATCTAATCACCTGTCGCAGCAGCCAGGAGGAGAGACGGGGTTGGAACTGGAGCCAGAGTGCGAGCGAGAACAAAAGAAAAAAAGACAATTCCTGTAAATCAACTGAGAGACTTATTGAAAAATAAAACAATATTGTAACCCTGAAACAGGCTCTCATGTCGGTGCTTGGTGGTCTGAAGAACCCCCAAGAGGACAAGCCCCACACTAACCAATAATAAATAAATAACTTCTTCCTATTAACGCAACTTCTTGAACATATAAAAGCATGAGAATGTTTCATATTTTGAACGTTATTTTTAAGACAGTGATTACAAGAGAAATTATTCATTAATTATCGTGTCAAGCAATGTCAGTTCAGATTTATACGAGAGTCAGATGCAGTCATCAAAAGAGCCACATCTGGCTCGCGAGCCATAGGTTCCCTACCCCTGCACAAGCTGCACAAGCTTGCTCTCCAATCAGCTAAACATGTCGCGGACTCGCATGGCTGCAGTAGTAGTGACCCCAAGATGCAGGAACCAGGAGAGCGACGTACAGGTAAGAGTCTTTTAATTCTCAGAAATAAGGAGAAGCAGTCATGCAATCCTGATTGGCAACTGCAACCAGGTGCAACGAGTGCTCAGAGGAGACATGCAGAAAATGGAAATCAAATATGAGCGCTGACAGGAAATAAACACAACACAACGAGAAGTGAACTGACCGATCGTCACAAAACAGACTCAATAACTCCAAGGCGACGTCTCGGTGAATTTATTGAGTAATTTGTGAAACTCTGGATTGGCAGACCAGGGTGGTGGTTCCTCTCTTTAAAAAGGGGAACTGGAGGGTGTGTTCCAACTATCGTGGGATCACACTCCTCAGCCTTCCCGGTAAGGTTTATTCAGGTGTACTGGAGAGGAGGCTACGCCGGATAGTCAAACCTCGGATTCAGGAGGCATTCGACCGTGTACCCCGGGAAGTCCTGTGGGGTATGGGGTAACGGACTGTCTGATTGTGGCCGTCCTCTCCCTGTATGATCAATGTCAGTAAGTCGGACCCGTTTCCAGTGAGGGTTTGACTCCGCCAAGGCTGCCCTTTGAAACTGATTCTGTTCATAACTTTTATGGACAGAATTTCTAGGCGCAGTCAAGGCGTTGAGGGGATCCGGCTTGGTGGCTGCAGGATTAGGTCTCTGCTTTTTGCAGATGATGTGGTCCTGATGGCTTCATCTGGCCAGGATCTTCAGCTCTCACTGGATCTGTTCGCAGCAGAGTGTGAAGCGACTGGGATGAGAATCAGCACCTCTAAGTCCGAGTCCATGGTTCTCGCCTGGAAAAGGTAAGAGTGCCAGGTTGGGGAGGAGACCCTGCTCCAAGTGGAGGAGTTCAAGTACCTAGGAGTCTTGTTCAAGAGTGAGGGAAGAGTGGATCGTGAGATCGACAGGCGGATTGGTGTGGCGTCTTCACTAATGCAGACGCTGTATCGATCCGTTGTGGTGAAGAAGGAGCTGAGCCTTAAGGCAAAGCTCTCAATTTACCGGTCGCTCTACGTTCCCATCCTCACCTATGGTCATGAGCTTTGGGTTATGACCGAAAGGACAAGATCATGGGTACAAGCGGCCGAAATAAGTTTCCTCCGCCGGGTGGCGGGGCTCTCCCTTAGAGATAGGGTGAGAAGCTCTGCCATCCAGGGGGAGCTCAAAGTAAAGCCGTTGCTCCTCCACAACAAGAGGAGCCAGGTGTGGTGGTTCGGGCATCTGGTCAGGATGCCACCAAAACGCCCAAAATTAGGTGTTTAGGTCACGTCTGACTTGTAGGAGGCCAAAAGGGAAGACACAGGACACGTTGAGAAGACTCTGTCCAGTCCATAGTGGGGCCAACAGGAGACCATCCCAAGCAGAGACGGGTCAGCGGTCAGCAGAGGTGTCCCCAACCAATGCACAGGCGAGCGGTCCGCCCCGGGTCCCGACTCTGGACAGCCAGCACGTCATCCATGGGCACCAGACTTGTACCCCCACCCCTCTACAAGGGAGAGGGGGGCAGAGGAGAAAAGAAAACAAATGGCAGATCAACTGGTCTAAAAAGAGGGTCTATTTAAAGGCTAGAGCATACAAATTAGTTTTAAGATGGGACTTAACTGCTTCTACTGAGGTAGCATCTCTAACTGTTACCGGGAGGGCATTCCAGAGTACTAAAGCCCGAATAGAAAACGCTCTATAGCTCGCACTTTTTTTGGGCTCTGGGAATAACTAATGAGCTGGAGTTCTTTGAACGCAGATTTCTTGCCAGGACATACGGTACTTTACAATCGGCAAGATAGGCTGGAGCTAGACCGTGTAGTATTTTATATGTAAGTAGTGAAACCTTAGTCACATCTTAAGCCAGTGCAGGTGAGCCAATTAATGCAAAGTGCTGACTGTCAATTGATGTCACTTGGTCCCAGGTCGAGCGCAGAGTGTCATCCCGCGATTGCTCAACAAATTCACGGGTCAACGTGAATGACTGCTCGCTGACTGCTCTTGTTGCAAAAAAGCTAAGTATCGTTCTATCTGTGTGATTTTAACTGTTTTGCAGCTTTATTTACAACTTATCGAACATATTTAATAGTTCAATTTAACTTGCAAATCACCCGATCTCTGTCTCACCACTTCGTCCTCAGCTAGCTAGCTGCTAAGCTAACGAGGCTAGCGGAGAAAGGCAGCGGCGGTCTGAAGGAAGCTTCTCCCCCGCCACCGTGACCACCACTTCCCGAAGACAGCTGGCACCCCACTCGGCGACGGAAAGTTTCTGTGAGTATGGCTTCCTGCGCTTCGTGCACTTTACTCATGGATAGGTTGGCTTTGCTAGAGAGCCATGTCCGCCAGTTAGAGCAGTGTAATTTCGTAACTTTAGATGTTGCGGACACATCTGCTAGCGTTAGCTGTAGCGAGCTAACTAGCCCAGCTTGTAGCAGCCCTAATCGGCCTACAAGCTACGGTGTACCGGTTGAGACGCATAATAGATTTAGCCCTTTAGCTAGTCCTACACCCCAGTCTACCGGGCAACACACTTTAGTCATAGGGGACTCCATCACCCGAAACATAAAGCTTAGCAAACCAGCCACAATTAAGTGTATTCCCGGGGGCAGAGCACCTGACATTGAAGCTAATCTTAGGGAGCTAACTCGCAACAGGTCTAGTAAACACGTACGGCAGGCTAACCGCACCACTAGTTATGCGAATATAGTAATACACGTTGGCTCCAATGACGTTAGGATGAGACAATCAGAGATTACAAAGAGAAACATAGCCAGGGCTTGTAATCTCGCCAGAAAGATGTCCAGGCATCGAGTAATTGTCTCTGGCCCCCTGCCTGGGAGAGGCAATGATGAGAGATATAGCAGATTAGTCTCTCTTAACAAGTGGCTGGATAGCTTCTGCAGACAACAGGGATTTACGTTTATTGATAATTGGCCCTCTTTCTGGGGCAAACCTGGCTTGCTGAGGAGAGACGGCCTTCACCCTAACCAGGAAGGCGCTATCCTCTTGTCTCGGAACATAGACTTCGCATTGAGCCACATTTGACTAACTGCACTAGAGCAAGCCCGGTCACAGGCAATTACAGAGCCTGCTAGCCTGGGTATGGAGTCAGTTAAGTTAGAACTAGCCAGCGCCAGGCTGGATGATCCCTGTACACATAGCAATTTTCGTAGAATAATACACAACTCACAAAATGTTTTTTCTACTGTGTCTATGACTACGTCAGAGTTAGACATGCGTTCTACTGAGGTGGCAAATTATGATGCGTTCAGTTTATCGCAGCGCCAAGTAGACAATCTGAAAATTCCCGTCATATCAATTCCTAGGTATGGTCGTAATTATTTTAAGTACACTGCGCATAATAAACGCAACATTATTAATATTGCTACTACGGATAATTTTATCAACAACTCCTTAAAACAGCCCACTACCTATAATATGGGCTTTCTAAACATCAGATCTTTGTCTCCCAAAACGTTATTAGTCAATGAGGTCATTAGAGACAACAACCTTAACGTCATCGGTCTTAGCGAAACCTGGCTTAAACCAGACGACTTTTTTGCGATAAATGAGGCATCCCCTCCTAACTATACGAATGCGCATATTGCCCGTCACCTCAAAAGGGGAGGGGGTGTCGCACTAATATACAACGAAAACTTTAAATTTAGTCCTAACTTAAATAATAAATATAAATTGTTTGAGGTGCTTTCTATGAAGTCTGCCACACCTCTGCCTCTGTGCCTGGCCGTTATCTACCGCCCCCCAGGGCCCTATTCGGACTTTATTAGTGAATTCTCAGAGTTTGTTGCTGATCTAGTGACGCACGCCGATAATATAATTATAATGGGGGACTTTAATATCCATATGAATACCCCATTGGACCCACCGTGCGTGGCGCTCCAGACTATAATTGATAGCTGTGGTCTTACACAAATAATAAATGAACCGACGCATCGCAGCGGTAATACGATAGACCTAGTGCTTGTCAGAGGTATCACCGTCTCCAAAGTTATGATACTCCCGTATACTAAAGTAATGTCCGATCATTACCTTATAAAATTCGAAGTTCAGACTCATGTTCGGCAAGCTAATAATAATAATAACTGCTATAGCAGCCGCAACATTAATGCTGCCACAACGACGACTCTTGCGGACCTACTGCCCTCGGTAATGGCACCGTTCCCAAAGTATGTGGGCTCTATTGATAACCTCACTAACAACTTTAACAACGCCCTGCGCGAAACCATTGATAGTATAGCACCGCTGAAGTTAAAAAAGGCTCCAAAAAGGCGTACGCCATGGTTTACTGAAGAAACTAGAGCTCAGAAATTATTATGTAGAAAGCTGGAACGCAAATGGCGCACGACTAAACTTGAGGTGCACCATCAAGCATGGAGTGATAGTTTAATAACTTATAAACGCATGCTTACCTTAGCTAAAACTAATTATTACTCAAATCTCATCCGCATTAATAAAAACGATCCAAAATTTTTGTTTAGTACAGTAGCATCGCTAACCCAACAAGGGACTCCTTCCAGTAGCTCCACCCATTCGGCAGAGGACTTTATGAAGTTCTTTAATAAGAAAATTGAACTTATTAGAAAGGAGATTAAAGACAATGCGTCCCAGCTACAACGGGGTTATAGTAACACAGATACGATTGTATATACGGCGGATACTGCAAATATCCAAAATAGTTTCTCTCGTTTTGATGAAATAACATTAGAAGGATTGTTACAACGTGTAAATGGAATAAAACAAACAACATGTTTACTTGACCCACTTCCTGGGAAACTTATCAAGGAGCTTTTTGTATTATTAGGTCCATCAGTGCTAAATATTATAAACGTATCACTTTCCTCGGGCACTGTTCCCGTTGCATTCAAAAAAGCGGTTATTCATCCTCTCCTTAAAAGACCTAACCTCGATCCTGACCTCATGGTAAACTACCGACCGGTGTCTCACCTTCCCTTTATTTCGAAAATCCTCGAAAAAATTGTTGCAGAGCAGCTAAATGAGCACTTAGCGTTTAACAATCAATGTGAAACCTTTCAATCCGGTTTCAGGGCAAATCACTCGACTGAGACAGCCCTCGCAAAATTGACTAATGATCTATTGCTAACGATGGACTCTGATGCGTCATCTATGTTGCTGCTCCTCGATCTTAGCGCTGCTTTCGATACCGTCGATCATAATATTTTATTAGAGCGTATCAAAATACGAATTGGTATGTCAGACTCAGCCCTGTCTTGGTTTAACTCTTATCTTACTGATAGGATGCAGTGCGTCTCCTATAACAGTGTGACCTCGGACTATGTTAAGGTAACGTGTGGAGTTACCCAGGGTTCGGTCCTTGGCCCTGTACTCTTCAGCATCTACATGCTGACGCTAGGTGACGTCATACGCAAATACGGTATTAGCTTTCACTGTTATGCTGATGACACCCAACTTTACATGCCCCTAAAGCTGACCAACACGCCGGACTGTAGTCAGTTGGAAGCGTGTCTTAATGAAATTAAACAATGGATGTCCGCTAACTTTTTGCAACTTAATGCCAAAAAAACGGAAATGCTGATTATCGGTCCTGCTAGACACCGACCTCTATTTAATAATACAACTTTAACATTTGACAACCAAATAATAAAACAAGCTGACTCGGTAAAAAATCTGGGTATTATCTTCGACCCAACTCTCTCCTTTGAGTCACACATTAAAAGCGTTACTAAAACGGCCTTCTTTCATCTCCGTAATATCGCTAAAATTCGCTCCATTTTGTCCACTAAAGACGCCGAGATCATTATCCATGCGTTTGTTACGTCTCGTCTCGATTAATGTAACGTATTATTTTCGGGTCTCCCCATGTCTAGCATTAAAAGATTACAGTTGGTACAAAATGCGGCTGCTAGACTTTTGACTAGAACAAGAAAGTTTGATCATATTACGCCTGTACTGGCTCACCTGCACTGGCTTCCTGTGCACTTAAGATGTGACTTTAAGGTTTTACTACTTACGTATAAAATACTACACGGTCTAGCTCCAGCCTATCTTGCCGATTGTATTGTACCGTATGTCCCGGCAAGAAATCTGCGTTCAAAAGACTCCTGCTTATTAGTGATTCCTAGAGCTCAAAAAAAGTCTGCGGGCTATAGAGCGTTTTCCGTTCGGGCTCCAGTACTCTGGAATGCCCTCCCGGTAACAGTTCGAGATGCTACCCCAGTAGAAGCATTTAAGTCTCATCTTAAAACTCATCTGTATACTCTAGCCTTTAAATAGACCTCCTTTTTAGACCAGTTGATCTGCCGCTTCTTTTCTTTCTCCTATGTCCCCCCCTCCCTTGTGGAGGGGGTCCGGTCCGATGACCATGGATGAAGTACTGACTGTCCAGAGTCGAGACCCAGGATGGACCGCTCGTCGGGACCCAGGATGGACCGCTCGCCTGAATCGGTTGGGGACATTTCCACGCTGCTGATCCGCTTGAGATGGTTTCCTGTGGACGGGACTCTCACTGCTGTCTTGGAGCCACTATGGATTGAACTTTCACAGTATCATGTTAGACCCGCTCGACATCCATTGCTTTCGGTCCCCAAGAGGGGGGGGGGTTGCCCACATCTGAGGTCCTCTCCAAGGTTTCTCATAGTCAGCATTGTCACTGGCGTCCCACTGGATGTGAATTCTCCCTGCCCACTGGGTGTGAGTTTTCCTTGCCCTTTTGTGGGTTCTTCCGAGGATGTTGTAGTCGTAATGATTTGTGCAGTCCTTTGAGACATTTGTGATTTGGGGCTATATAAATAAACATTGATTGATTGATTGAAGGGGGAAATCCTCCATGGGGTGCCACAGGGTGGCCTTCCTGGGAAGGCCCCACTTGTTCCCCCTCGGCAGCGACGGATGACCTTGCGTCGCCGCTGAGAACAGCGCGGACCTCCCATTTCCCTGGCTTGTTGGGCACCAAATGTAGAGGTTGCCCTCTAGTGGGTTCTTCAGCCCACCACACACTGCCAGGAGAGCCAGGAATTCCAGGTAGAATACTGATTTATTTTCATAAGATAGTGCAAAGTCTTTTGCTTTTCAGCAAACTGTCTTTCTTTCCGCGTCCGCTCAGCAGCACCTTCAACTCCAACTACTCATCTCATCACGTCGACAGGTGATTAGATAACAAGGCCCACCTGGGCCATCTACGCACCTATTGCTGTCTTCGAGGCCGGTCCTGATACACACCCCATTCCACGGCAGGCCCGCAGGCCACGCCCCCTCCACACACACCTTTTAATCAGGCTTTTTACTAATCACGTTAAACTATTAAGATTTTTATTTTTTTTAATTAAATTTTTTTATCATTTTGTCTATTTTATTTCAACTTTTTTCTCAATTTTATGTTTGGATAAATCTAATAATGTTTATTTATAATTCATTTTTACATATACTTCACAATATGTTTTATACTCTTTTTACATGGCATAATAAATTTGAGGCATTTCTCCTCAGTGCCATGCTGTGGTTTTTGTTTTCGTGAATAGTACTGTGTGGGTGTCTGTGTTCACGTTTCTTCTTCTTTTGTGATTGCCACTTGACAGCGAATGAAAAGTGCCATATAAATAAAGTAAAATTTGGTCTGATTAGATTTGAAGAAGGGTTTTGGTTAGAGTTTGGCTGGAAACAAAACGTAAAAGACTAGAGCCAAGTGCAAACCCGAAAATCAGGAGCACCATCAACAGGAGCAAGACCGAGCCAGAATCTGAGGGAAAAAATGGAAGAATAAGAACACATCCGGCGTCAAACGAGAGAAAAAGAAGATAAGCCGTTAGTATTGTATTTTGAGTCCCCTTTACTGAGGTTTTCTTCAAGGTGAAAACCAAAGACAACATGTCTTTGGTTTTTCTGTTTTTTTATTGTCTGTTTCATCTTCAGCTGCTGTTGTCAGGGAATCACCCAACTAAATTTACAATGGAAAAATTGATTATTGTATTCTCATATCACTCGCCATACAGCAATAAATGATATCTGTCTATTACCTGACACCTTCATTGTTAGCTACCTATTTTTGTTTATAATGTATATTTTCTGCTGGATCCACTCTCTATTTTATGCTTCCCTTTTTTTGCTGCAGCTATTACATATACAGTAATATTTTACATATATATTACACATACTGTATTATTTTTACATATTCATATACTGTAATATTTTACATAGTAATTGGGATTTTTTATATATTGTACATATTGTATAAAAATATAATATAATACAAACCCCGTTTCCATATGAGTTGGGAAATTATGTTAGATGTAAATACAAACAGAATACAAATATTCCCAAATCCTTTTCAACCCATATTCAATTGAATGCATTACAACGACAAGATATTTGATGTTCAAACTCATAAACTTTTTTTTTTTTTGCAAATAACAATTAACTTAGAATTTCATGGCTGCAACACATGCCAAAGTACTTGGGAAAGGGCATGTTCACCACTGTGTTACATCACCTTTTATTTTAACAACACTCAATAAACGTTTGGGAACTGAGGAAACTAATTGTTGAAGCTTTGAAAGTGGAATTCTTTACCATTCTTGTTTTATGTAGAGCTTCAGTCGTTCAACAGTCCGTGGTCTCCGCTGTCGTATTTTACGCTTCATAATGCACCACACATTTTTGATGGGAGACATATCTGGACTGCAGGCGGGCCAGGAAAGTACCCGCACTCTTTTACTATGTAGCCACGCTGTTTTAACACATGGCTTGGCATTGTCTTGCTTAAATAAGCTTGGATGACAGCATATGTTGGTCCAAAACCTGTATGGACCTTTCAGCATTAATAGTGCCTTCACAGATGTGTAAGTTACCCATGCCTTGGGCACTAATGCACCCCCATACCATCACAGATGCTGGCTTTTGAACTTTGCGCCTACAACAATCCAAACGGTTATTTTCCTCTTTGTTCTGGAGGACACCACGTCCTTTGTTTCCAAATATAATATGAAATGTGGACTCCTCAGACCACAGAACACTTTTCCTTTTTGCATCAGTCCATCTTAGATGAGCTTGGGCCCAAATGAATTTGGCCTTGCATAGTAGAGTTTTAACTTGCACTTACAGATGTAGCAACCAACTGTAGTTACTGACAGTGGTTTTATGAAGTGTTCCTGAGCCCATGTGGTGATGTCCTTTACACACTGATGTCGGTTTTTGATGCAATACCGCCTGAGGGATCAAAAGTCTATGCAGTGATTTTTCCAGATTCTCTGAACCTTTTGATGATTTTACGGACCGCAGATGGTAAAATCCCTAAATTCCTTGCAATAGCTTGTTGAGAAATGTTGTTCTAAAACTGTTTGTCAATTTGCTTACAAAGTGGTGACCCTCGCCCCATCCTTGTTTGTGAATGACTTAGCATGGAAGCTGCTTTTATACCCAATCATGGCACCCACCTGTTCCCAATTAGCCTGCACACCTTTGGGATGTTCCATATAAGTGTTTGATGAGCATTCCTCAACTTTATCAGTATTTATTGCCACCTTTCCCAACTTATTTGTCCACGTGTTGCTGGCATCAAATTCAAAAAGTTATGATTATTTGCACAAAAAAAATGTTTATCAATTTGAACATCAAATATGTTGTCTTTGTAGCATATTCAACTGAATATGGGTTGAAAATGATTTGCAAATCATTGTATTCCGTTTATATTTACATCAAACACTATTTCCCAACTCATATGGAAACGGGGTTGGTACAGTATTTATTACGAACTGTATTTTTAACGAACTGTATTTTTAATATTTAAATATTACATATGTCATATTTTATTTTGCTACTGTTGTACATGTTAGTCTACTTTATACCTTTTGTTTTCGGCCTTTTTGCTGCCCTTGTGTGCCTTATCCTTTCCATCCTTTGTAACTGAGTTACTCTGTGGAACAATTTCTCATGTGGATTAATAAAGTTTGTCCAAGTCTATGTCTAATATTATCCCGGTGGCAACAAGCACGCGCCCCTCGCACGCACACGCTCAATACAATTTGTCGTGGAGGCGCCACCTGTGTCTGCCACGCGTTATTTTCATCAGGAAACACGGAATATCCGCGATTTTGACCATGAAAATTATCAAATTATACAGGAACCACACCGAAATCACATAGAAAGCATAGACCAATAGAGAAATATTCAAACATATTTTATTGTATTACTTCCTTTTTGAACATCTCATAATCAAGCCACCCGGTAGCAAGGTGAGGCACTGCCTTACCTTGCCTCCCCTGACAGCACGTCACTGCCCCATAACCTGTATGTACCTTTCAGCATTAATGGTGCCTTCACAGATGTGTAAGTTACCCATACCCTGGGCACTAATACACTCCCATACCATCACAGATGCTAACTTTTCAACTTTGCACCTATAACAATCCGGATGGTTCTTTTCCTTTTGGGTCTGGAGGACACAACCTCCACAGTTTCCAAAAACAAGTTTAAAAGATTAAATGTGGACTCGTCAGACCACAGAACACTTTTCCACTTTGCATCAGTCCACCTTAGATGAGCTCGGACCCAGCAGAGCCAGTGGCGTTTCTGGGTGTTGTTGATAAATTGCTTTGGCTTTGCATAGTACATTTACAGATGTAGCGACAAACTGCAGTTGGTGACTGTGGTTTTCTGAATTGTTCCTGAGCCCATGAGGTGATATTCCTAAATTCCTTGCAGTAGCTCATTGAAAAATGTTGTTCTTAAACAGTTCGACAATTTGCTCACGCATTTACTGACAAAGTGGTGACCCTCGCCCCATTCTTGTTTGTGAATGACTTAGCATTTTAAGGAAACTGCTTTTATACCCAACCATGGCACCCACCTGTTCCTAATTAGCCTGTTCACCTGTGGAATGTTCCAAATATGTGCTTGATGAGCATTCCTCAACTTTCTCAGTCTTTTTTGCCACTTGTGCCAGCCTTTTTTGAAACATTGTTACAGGCATCCAATTCAAATGAGCCAATATTTGCCAAAAAAAAAAGTTTTCGAGTTTGAACGTTAAATATCTTGTCTTTACAGTTTATTCAGTTGAATATAAGTTGAAAAAGATATACAAATTATTTTATTTTTAGTTACCATTTACACAACATGCCAACTTCACTGGTTTTGGGTTTTGTAGCACCGTAATGTTTTAGCTTGGCAGCAATCACAATCACAGGGTACCCAAATCCCCAAACTGCACCGTTTATTTTTTTTCCTACCAAAGACTTTCTTTTGTGAAAGCTGAGAGTTTTTTGAAAAGCCAGAATGTCGCTCGTTCCGTCCTTCTGAGCCGGGGACTTAATGAGGAGTCATGTGAGAGGGAAGTAAAACAGACCCCCGAGTTAAAAAAAACTGAAAGTATTTGAAGCGCGAGTGGCTATAAATCACTTTTGTCATGGCAACTATTGGTGGTGACCACACCTCAGTGGCCTGGATGTGATGTTTCAATCTCACCGCGCTATTAAAAGACTCGGCCTTCCCTCGGGCCGTCGTTCTTGTGGCTTGCATTTATCCGGCCCACATTGCAGGGATGTGAATGCATGTGTGTGTGTGTGTGTTTTATGCGCGTGTGTGTGTGCGCGCGCTATGGTTTTACGCTATACCGATACCTGTAAAGTACTGCAATACAACTGAATTCAACAACTGTACCATACTGCCTTCAAAAAAATACCATTATTTTTTTTTTCCATGCCACTATGGTGCACCGTGGTGACATTTGCTGGTAATATAAGCCATGTGAGTCAACACACACATAGAGCACTTGCAAGCGGAACCGATGTGGAGACATAAAAGGCTTAAAAGTGTATGATAAAGTTGAAGCTATGAACACTAAATCGCCGCAAGGCAAGCGGAGATTTAAAACGTGTTTGAGCTACTTCTTGAATCACTAATCCTCTGCCTCTGTGGCGACGAATAGGATAGGATAGGATAGGATAGGTCTTTATTGTCATTGCACAAGTACAACAAAACTTTGTTTTCAGCACAAACCTGTTCAAGATTAGACAAACAAACAGTGTACTGGGTTACAGAACAAGAACGCTGATGGGTCGGCATAAGATGGGAAAAAGGATGAGTAAAAAAATACAATTTAGACTGGGCTCCTAAGGGGGCCCAGTCTGGAGTGGAAAAAAAAAACCTCCATAGCAAAGCACGTATACATATTACAACATACATCTCGAGATATCTAGCAACTGAGGGAAGGCAGTTCAAGGTCATGGTGGTAGGCCGCGAAAAAGTATGTTTCTTACAAGAATCATTATCACTGCAGGACGAGGAATAGCTAAACATGGTTGACTACACACCGCGAATGACGTTGTTTCTGAATGTAAAAAAATGCCATGGGTGGATCTACTGTAATGATACTAAGTACAATAGCGTATCTGGTCGATAGTACTATGTAGTGTTGTCCTGATACCTATCTTTGGATACCGGTATTGGTACCGAAATGTATTTCGATTCTTTTCTAAATGAAGGGCACCACAGGTATTGGTATCAAAATGTATTACGATACTTTTCTAAATGAAGGGGACCACAAAAAGTTGCATTATTGGTTTTATTTTAACAAAAAAAAATGTTAGGATACAATAAACATATGTTTCCTATTGCAAGTTTGTCTTTAAATAAAATAGTGAACATACTAGACAACTTGTCTTTTAGTAGTAAGTAAAAAAACAAAGGCTCCTAATTAGTCAGCTGACATATGCAGTAACATTGTGTCATTTATCTACCTATTATTTTGTCAACATTATTAAAGGCCTACTGAAACCCACTACTACCGACCACGCAGTCTGATAGTTTATATATCAATGATGAAATAGTAACATTGCAACACATGCCAATACGGCCTTTTTAGTTTACTAAATTACATTTTTAAATATCCAGCGGAGTTTCTTGTTGAAAACGTCGCGGAATGATGACGTGTGTTTGTGACATCATTGGTTGGAGGGGACATTTTAGCCCAGCACCACTTACGGCTAAAAGTCGTCTCTTTTCATTGCATAATTACACAGTAATTTGGACATCTGTGTTGCTGAATCTTTTGCAATTTGTTCAATTAATAATGGAG
The DNA here is from genome assembly GCF_033978795.1 of Nerophis ophidion. NCBI lineage: Eukaryota > Metazoa > Chordata > Actinopteri > Syngnathiformes > Syngnathidae > Nerophis > Nerophis ophidion. The sequence continues at coordinate 25,728,663 of NC_084633.1, read as the reverse complement.
ACTATAAAGAAGAATGCTGTTGGTGGAAAGCGGTGTTTTGCAGCTGTCTTTAGCACCGAGACACAGCCGGTGTTTCTTTGTTTGTTGTGAAGCTTTAACACAGCGGTCAAGCGAACATGTTTCTCTACGTCAACCAGCATGTTTTTGGATGGGAAAATTGTGATATATATCTTACCGGAGACATCATTGGGTTATGCGTCCTCCTGCAGTACTCCCGTCCAAAGGCAAAACTGAGCTGATAATAATTTTGGAGTTCCTAGGTGATATGCGATATTGTAATTTGTTCCGTAAGTAAGCTGTTACGCGCATGGCAGGACCTAGCAACTACCACATAACCGGTAGATACAACAGAAAAACCTAGTATCTCAAGGGACCAATCGGAGCTTCTTTTTCAGTCGCCTTATTGTCTTTAATGAGACATTTGCACGAATGGGGGCCGGCGGTCAACCTTATTATGTGATATTATGGCACGAGGGGATATTTGGAAGATTGGCCCAGGACGTTGCAAGCACCTTCATTAAATGTATTGTTCTTGATTCTTCCCCTTGCATACTCTTTTGGGTAGATAACTGTGGAGGTCAAAATAAAAACTGGACGCTGTACACGGCTCTTGCCCAACGTGCAAACCCAAAATGGGGCCCACCCGAGATTGTGATAAAATATCTGGAGAAAGGGCACACGTTCATGAGAGCAGATTCAATCCATGGCTCAATCGGCAAGAAAATGAAAGCTCCAGAAAACATCTATACGTTTGAAGACTTTGTAGATCTTTGTAAGACAGCATCAAGATAGATTGGTTTTCCTTTGTTTTCTCAATATCAGCTGGAAGTGAGTTACTAGGTTTTGCCTTTGGACGGGAGAGTAGCTGTCAAAAAAGGCAGCTGTGAGCTTGGCTCCTCGGCTTCTCTCTGAGACACTGGCGTGTTCACCGCAACCATCCGACTTTGAGGTATGACTTTACAATCTCACTAAAACACTATTAAACAATAAGCAGATAAGGGATCTTCCAGACTGATCCTAGTAAATGTGTCTAATTACATCTGAAACGCTCACACTGCCGCCGCCCCGAGCCGTCGCTTTTTATTTTATTCTATTTTTTATTTTTTTCCCTAGTCCTTCACTATCAATACCCTCATCCACAAATCTTTCATCCTCGCTCAAATTAATGGGGAAATCGTCGCTTTCTCGGTCTGAATCGCTCTCGCTGCTGGTGGCCATGATTATAAACAATGTGAGGATGTGAGGAGCCCTCACACCGGTGACGTCAAACGCACATCGTCTGCTACTTCCGGTAAAGGCCAGACTTTTTTATTAGCGACCAAAAGTTGCGAACTTCATCGTCGATGTTCTCTACTAAATCCTTTCAGCAAAAATATGGCAATATCGCGAAATGATCAAGTATGACACATAGAATGGACCTGCTATCCCCGTTTGAATAAGAAAATCTAATTTTGGTAGACCTAACATTATTAAGGACAAGCGGTTGAGAGTGGATTATTATTCTACTTGTTAATTTACTGTTAATATCTGCGTACTTTCTCTTTTAACATGTTCTATTTACACTTCTGTTAAAAAGTAATAGTCAATCATGAATGTCTTTGTGACCAACAAGTATGTGATTCATATCACTTTATCACAAAAAAATAAGAGTTGTAGAAATTATTGGAAACTCAAGACTGCCATGACATTATGTTCTTTACTTTAAGTGTATGTAAACTTTTGACCAATATATATATATAGGTATGTATATATTTATGTATATATACATATACATACTGTATATACTGTACACATATACAGGCATATACATATATACATACATATAAATATATACATACATATACATATATACATACATATAAATATATACATACATATATATATACATACATATATAACATATACATATATACATATGTGTGTGTGTGTGTGTATTTATATATATATGCATATATATACATATATATGTATATATATATGTATGTATATATGTGTATCTGTATATATATAGATATATGTATATATATATATATATATATATATACACATATATACATACATACATACATATATATGCACACACAACTGAATGTAAACCTTTGACCACGACTAATATACAGTATGTATATATATATCATTACATATCTATATATATATACATTTACACATGTATATATAAATAATATAATATATATAATATTATATATATATAATATATATATATATATATATATATATATATATATATATATATATATATATATATATATACATATATATATGTATATATCTATATTAGGGTAACAAGATTGACGAAAATCTGAATTTGATCTAAATTGTATTTTTTATAACATTTTTTTAACAAAATAAACTTTTTAAATGTTGTTGGGATCAGGAGTATCATTTTCTTATGGAAAAGTAAAAATTTAAGCGATGACAGGCAACAAATGCTATTGTTTCTCTGTTTAAGTTTCTATAACCAATGTCATCAATGTGAAGAACATTTATTTCATATTATTTTTAATTTTTTTACAAATCTAATCACATATTCGTGCTTTTAATTTCCAAGGGGGACGAATGGCGGTCATTTGGTGGAATGGCTCAACGTTGAATACCATATTTGCAGGGAGTGGTGTACAAAGTATGTGTTAACTGTATAGAATGTGAGTTTTATTGCATGCACATGTACACTACATGCTTTTTTTGGTGTGTTGGCAAGCAAGGCGTGATTAGAGGGCGGCACCGCAGTGGTCCCCTCAGGCACAGCACACCCTGTTATTTTCCCCGCCAGACCGCGCTCTCAGTGGGGAGGGTGGGTCCGTGACCTCCCTCCCACGCTCGCACGACCACGGGAGAGGGAGGCACTCCTTTGACGCAACCCCTTAAGCATTTAAACCTGGTTCACAGACCCCCCACAACCTCCAGCTCGACTTCTCCTAAAGCAAAACTGTCTGGGGCCTCTAGGCGGGATGGGTTCTCCTCAACGGGAGGGAAAGGTCTCACGCTTGTGTTCATCCATGCAAACATTTGAAGATTAGTGGTGATGAAGTCATCTCAAATGTAGTGGTGGTCAAGGTTGCACCTTAATAAGATTTATCCATCCATCCATCCATTTTCTACCGCTTATTCCCTTTCGGGGTCGCGGGGGGCGCTGGCGCCTATCTCAGCTACAATCGGGCGGAAGGCGGGGTACACCCTGGACGAGTCGCCACCTCATCGCAGGGCCGACCTTAATAAGATTTAATTAGAATCAAGGTGTCCTAGGGTTTCACGGTGGCAGAGGGGTTAGTGCATCTGCCTCAAATACAAAGGTCCTGAGTAGTCCTGGGTTCAATCCCGGGCTCGAGATCTTTCTGTGTGGAGTTTGCGTGTTCTCCCCGTGAATGCGTGGGTTCCCTCCGGGTACTCCGGCTTCCTCCCACTTCCAAAGACATGCACCTGGGGATAGGTTGATTGGCAACACTAAATGGGCCCTAGTGTGTGAATGTGAGTGTGAATGTTGTCTGTCTACCTGTGTTGGCCCTGTGATGAGGTGGCGACTTGTCCAGGGTGTACTCCGCCTTCCGCCCGATTGTATCTGAGAGATAGGCACCAGTGCCCCCCGCTACCCCAAAAGGAAAAAGCGGTAGAAAATGGATGGATGGATGGATAAAGTGTCCTACAAGTAGTGATTTTTCTTTCCGATTAAAAAAAAAGTTGGGCTTGTATCGGCAATACCGATCCGATACTTTGTGCATACTGTATATACCCAGCGTTTATATATGTGTATACATTTCAAATAACATATATATTGAAAAAAACAACAATAAACATTTTAAAAATCAGAATGTATTGAGAAAAATATCACAAATAGCAGATGTATATATATATATATATATATATATATATATATACATATACATACACATTGGGGCAAAAAAGTATCTAGTCATCTAGTCAGCCACCGATTGTGCAAGTTCTCCCACTTAAAATGATGACAGAGGTCAGTAATTTTCATCATAGGTACACTTCAACTGTGAGAGACAGAATGTGAAAAAAAAATCCAGGAATTCACATTGTAGGAATTTCAAAGAATTTATTCATAAATCATGGTGGAAAATAAGTATTTGGTCAACCATTCAAAGCTCTCACTGATGGAAGGAGGTTTTGGCTCAAAATCTCACGATACATGGCCCCATTCACTCTTTCCTTAACACGTATCAATCGTCCTGTCCCCTTAGCAGAAAAACAGCCCCAAAGCATGATGTCTCCACTCCCATGCTTCACAGTAGTTATGGTGTTCTTGGGATGCAACTCAGTATTCTTCTTCCTCCAAACACGACCAGTTGAGTTTATACCAAAATGGATACATGGATGATACAGCAGAGGATTGGGAGAATGTCATGTGGTCATATGAAACCAAAATATAACTTTTTTGTATAAATTTTGTATATACATGTATGTATGTCTATATATATATATATATATATATATATATATATATATATATATATATATGTATATATATATACACACACACACACACACACACACACACACACACACACACACACATACATTCATATATGCACACCAACTACAATAGCAGTGGTTTACTTGGGCCCGCGATACTAATTATGAAAGCCTTTTGGCAGATTTCAAAACCAAGGCAAAGAAAAGCTCAAATATGATTGGACAAAAACACTAACATACATGCACTGAAAGTTGTGCAGCCAAGATGCACGCTACAAAATGAAGATGATTAACCCAATTTCTTTGAACAAATACTAGAGTTCAAGACACTTCCGTGAGTGCTTTTGGGCATAACTATTAAAAAAAAAAAAAAAAAAAAAAAAAAAAAAATTCTAAAAAAAAATAACGCTTCCAGTCAAAAACACTGAACAGGTTGATAAGAAAATGTGGTTTTGGTTCATCCTGCAAAACTGAAAGAAAAACCTTCAGTTGCTGATGACACGAAGTAAAAGCCTGTGGCACATTTTTCTGAAGAAAGCCATCAAACATCATGTCCCACTTAAACAAACACAAAACCATGTTGTGCACGGTCTGTGTTATGACTGTCTTAAATGGAGCTGAGCGTAAAAAAAAAACAATGAGGTCACATCAGACCTGTCAACACTAAGCGGTAGAAAATGGATGGAGAATCTGGAGAAATCACTGCATGTAACATTAAATTGAAGATTGCCTCTTTTTAGGGAGCAGATCCAATTAGTCGGTGTCTTCGTGAGTATGCAGAATACTGGACTAAAAGCCGTTTCCTCTCTTTTCCCCACAGTGGTTACAATCTTTTAATCAATTTCACAATACTTAGAATGATAAAAAGTCCTTTTAGCTTTTCAGCTCATGCATACGGTTCTCTTCAGCGTGTTCCTTCGTCTGGCCGTCACTCTCGTTTGCCAGCCCCACTCGTGGTATCGTAATGTAATGAAGTCAGCATCAATAGCTGTCTGTGTTAGTATTATTTCTTTCTTCAACTATTTTTGTATTGTTTTAGTTTCGTAAATTCACCAAATGTTCACCGTGGAGTTATTGAGTCTACTTAGCTGATTGGAGAGCTAGTTTACGCAGCTAGTTGATCCATGACAATGACTTCTGTTTTGTTTGGTCAGCCGTTTTACTGCCGTGCTACAGAAATAATTAAGGTAAGCTGCTGTAGTGGCTGCTGTAGGCAGGAGCTCTGTGCTCTTGTATCATCCTTTTGTGTTTCCCTCTTGTTTTCATGTGTTATTATATTTTTTTGCCTTTTGGTCCGGGACCCTTTGGGACTGTGTGACAAGGGGTGCCACTTTTGTGACCTCTGTGGTGCTTTTTTTTGTGGACTTCTGGATCTGCCTCCCGGGAGCCTTTTGGCCATGGAGACCAGCTGCTGGGTCTCTGCCACACCGGAGTCGCTTTGGAGGGACTGGAGGAGATGCGGATGAGGGGACAGGGCTGCGGAGCTAGCACTGAGCGCTGGGACGGAGAGGCTTCGCGGTGTCTTGGCTGGGTGAGCAGGTGTCGGACACCTCAGTCTCCTTGGACGTATCCTCGCTCATCCATGCGGACTGGACACTGGCCGAGAGTGGAGTCGGCTGTCTCGGTTGCTTTGTTGGGTCTGCTCCTGTCTCTGGCCATGCTCCCTCCACCCCAGCGGACGATGGCGTGGAACACCGCAGAGGCCACCACAGTGGATATGTTTCTTTTACTTTTTATTCATAGCTGTTTGTAGAAGTGTCTGGTTGTATCTGCTGCTTTAATGTCTTTAATGTCCTCTGTGTTCTTTGATGTTTGATGTTTCCCTCTTACACACATGGAAGAGGGATGTGTACTATGGCTATGAGTTGTTTTTTTGTTTTTTTCCCTTGGCCTCAGTCTGCACCCCCTCTCCAAGGCCCAGGCTAAGACCAATTTTTTTATTTCCTTTTAATCTTCTATCCCCCCCCCCCCCTTGTTTACCTGTATCTCGTCTTTTTTTGTAAGGGGCGCTGGAAGCCGGCAGACCCGTCCAGCGATCCTGTTCTGTCTCCCTGTAATGTTTGTCTGATCTTGAATGGGATTGTGCTGAAAATTGTAATTTTCCTGAAGGAACTCTCCTGACGGAATGAATAAAGTACTATCTAATCTAATCTAATCTAAGGTATGTAAATAAACATTCAAAGAATTTTTATGTGTAAATAACTCATTTCGCAACGAAGATATCTGCGACTGATAGTCCGGTGCGGCTAAAATATGGGGAAAAAAATTTATTCTAAAATTTAATGGGTGTGTCTTACATACCGGTGCGTTACAAAGTCCGTAAAATATGGTATAGGTTGATCACCAGAACGCCCACAATACTGGTACAAGTTATTCTAGTCATGCAGTTTGATTTATCAAAAATAAAACTCAACTGCCAGTGCTATTTTGTGTCTGTTTAGCATGTCTGAAAAGTACATGCAAACTGACATGGTCACACACACGGCTGTGAGAAAGGAGGCTCCATCCTATACTTGTCAACATATGGATAACAATATCACACTTATTATCTATTCAGCAATATCATTTTATAAGTTTACAGCTATTGGATGACTTAAGGCAGTGGTTCTCAAACTTTTTTCAGTGATGTACCCCCTGTGAACATTTTTTTAATTCAAGTACCCCCTAATCTGAGCAAAGCATTTTTGGTTGAAAAAAAAGGGATAAAAAGTAAAATACAGCATGGTATTTATTAAAAATGTACTTCTTGATGTTTTGTTTTCACTGAAACTCAACATTTTGGTTTGCGTTTTCACGTAACTTTGACATCTTGTGGTGTTATATTCAAGATTGTTGAATTAAGGATTATTGTACATTAAAAAATACCAACCAGGTTTTGTCTGATGTGTTTTTTGGGATCAAGGGTGATTTTTAGCTTGTCTAATTTCCAACACATTTTGAGTTGGGCACAGATAAATCAATTTCACATAGTAACCAAAATAATTTCATTTTAGCTGTATTTGTTAAAAATTAGTCCGACATATGTAAATCAATTTCGCTTAGTTATTGCAATAATTTCATTTTGGCTTTATTTGCTAAAAATTAGTTGGACTAACTAATTTTTATTGTGTTGCAAGAATGTACACGTTTTGAGTTGGGGCAACATATAACATTTAAATAACACATATATATATATAACATATATTTGTTGGATGGAAGTGAATTATATTTATATAGCGCTTTTCTCAAGTGACTCAAAGCGCTTTACAAAGTGAAACCCAATATCTAAGTTACATTTAAACCAGTGTGGCTGGCACTGGGAGCAGGTGGATAAAGTGTCTTGCCCAAGGACACAACGGCGGTGACTAGGATGGCGAAGCGGGAATCGAACCTGCAACCCTCAAGTTGCTGGCATGGCCACTCTACCAACCGAGCTATGGAAATCCTGCCCTCATTTTAATTGAGTTCATCCAATGAGTCCAATTTAATTTAATTTAGTTCATCCAATGAGTAATTTTTTTGACTGTATGTCATCAGTTTCTGATTTATTAAATAGTATAACTGTGCAATATATTGCTCATTTGTAGTGGTCTTTCTTAAACTATTTGGGGGAAAAAGATATAAAAATAACTGGTGATTCAAATATAAAAATAAAGATTTCTACACATATAAAGCGAGAAAGCGACAGTTTCCTCAATTTGAGCGAGGATGAAAGATTCGGGGATGAGGAAAGTGAGAGTGAAGGACTACATAAAAATTTTAATAAAATAAAAAAGACTTGAAGTGCCCTCTTTGGGTATTGTAATAGAGATCCATCTGATTCATGAACTTAATTGTAAACATTTCTTCACAAAAAAAGAAATCTTCAACATCAGTATTTATGGAAAATGTCCACAAAAAAATCTAGCTGAATATTGCATTGTTGCATTTCTTTTCACAGTATATTTTGTTGAAGTATTATTCAATAAATATATTTATAAAATATTTTAGAATTGTTGCGATTTTTTTTAATATTTTTGAAAAATCTCAAGTACCCCTTGGCATACCTTCAAGTACCCCCAGGGGTACGCTTACCCCCATTTGAGAACCACTGACTTAAGGGGATGCATAAACAATTTCATATTTTTGTGCATGCTAGTGCGTTTTTTTTTTATGAGGGTTTTTTTTTTTCATATAACTAACATATCTATGTGGGAAACATGCAATATGCACTTTCTCACATATTCTTATTCACATTTGCAGCCAGCTCCCAAAAAAAGAGAAAAGTCACGGTTTCAATGTAGGACTGCTTTTAAAATGCCCATAAAAAGTGACACATGTCTTTTGGCGTGTTTGAAAACAGCATGATAACATGAATAGACTGTAAATGAGTGTCTCCATGGTGAAAGCCCTTGTATAGTAGACGCAAAATCACCATTTAAGTAAGGCGGTCTGCACCACTTTAACGACTCACGCAGTCTCAGTAGATCACACGGCCACTAATGGGACAAGCCATTTTATTGTTTGGCGCCTGGTATTTGGAGCTTAGTAGATCAGGCCCCGAGTCTTGTTTTCTTTCTCAAGGCCTCCTGACACACCCCAGACATGTGGAATATCTCCTTAAATATATTGGAGGACGTAATCCCCCTATTGAGGGGGAGAGTAGTTAAATGTTGGGACATAACACAGAAGGGTTGCTGGTGAAAAAGCTGAGGGCCTGATCCCAAAGAGAAACAAGACTCGTCTGCATTATCTTATCAGGAATCAGGTCGTTCTGTTTTGTGTCCGCAAAAAGAAGAAAGTGGTGCTGCTTTTTAGGACCTATGTTGAACTGCAATTTTAAAGGCCTACTGAAATGAGATTTTCTTTCTTAAACGGGGATAGCAGGTCCATTCTTTGTGTGATACTTGATCATTTTGCGATATTGCCATAGTTTTGCTGAAAATATTAAGTAGACAATATCGACGATAAAGTTCGCAACTTTTGGTCGCTAATCAAAAAGCCCTGCCTTTACCGGAAGTAGCAGACGATGTGCGCGTGACGTCACTGGTTGTAGGGCTCCTCACATCCTCACATTGTTTACAATCATGGCCACCAGCAGCGAGAGCGATTCGGACCGAGAAAGTGACGATTTCCAAATTAATTTGAGCGAGGATGAAAGATTCATGGATGAGGATAGTGAGAGTGAAGGACTAGAATAAAAAAGACGAGGCCAGTGGGAGTGATTCAGATGTTATTAGACACATTTAATAGGATAATTCTGGAAAATCCCTTATCTACTTATTGTGTTACTAGTTTTTTAGTGAGATTATACAGGTATGGTCGTACATGAAAGTGTGGTGACAGCCAGTGTCTTTGAGGGAAGCTACGTTTCTCGACGAGGCGAAGCGAAGGCAGCCATTGGGGCCGGGCTGAACTTTTTCTCCCCCTCCTCCACGGTGGTAGCATCCCACGTTCGGGGGCGGCCGGTCGGAGGAGGCAAGAGAGTCCGCAGCTGCCTTTTTGACAGGTGCACGAGGAACGCAGCAAGCTCCGCTCATGTCTACGGTAGGAGCCGACTTATTACCACAATTTTCTCACCGAAACCTGCCGGTTGACATGTGGTAGGGAACCATGTTCGCTTGACCGCTCTGTTCCATAGTAAAGCTTCATGTCATCTTTCGGGAATGTAAACAAGGAAACACCGGCTGTGTTTGTGTTGCTAAAGGCAGCCGCAATACACCGCTTTCCACTTACATCTTTCTTCTTTGATGTCTCCATTATTAATTGAACAAATTGCAATAGATTCAGCTACACAGACGTCCAGAATACTGTGTAATTATGCGATTAAAGCCGGCGACTTCTAGCTGGGATCGGGCTGGAAAAAAATGTCTGCTACAATCTGTGTTTTCAACAGGATACTTCGCGTGAAATTTAAAATTGCAATTTAGTAAACTACACCAGCCGTATTGGCATGTGTTGCATTGTTAATATTTCATCATTGATATATAAACTATCAGACTGCGTGGTCGGTAGTAGTGGGTTTCAGTAGGCCTTTAAAATCATTTGCGAGTGAAGTGTTTTGTATTTTTTGCCTTCCTTTGGCCACAATGCATGACTGCTAAAACGGGCCCTTACTTCCAATAGTACAGAAAAAAAAAAGTTGTGAATCCAGACGGCAAGAAATTCTATTCACTTGTTCTTTACCCCATTACTGACTTTTCACAAGAATTTCATTAAAATCCACCTCAAACTTTTTGAGCACAGGGGTAGGGGAACCTATGGCTCGCGAGCCAGATGTGGCTCTTTTAATGACTGCATCTGGCTCTCGGATAAATCTGAGCTGATATTGCTTAACACGATAAGTAATGAATAATTCCACTTGTATTCAAAGTGTTAAAAATATCGTTCAAAATATAAAACATGCTCATGCATTTGAATCCATCCATCCTTTTTTTCTACCGCACTTGTTCAAGAAGTTGCATTAAGGGTAAGAAGTGATTTATTTATTATTGGTTAGTTTAGGGCTTGCCCTCCTGGTGGTTCTTCAGACCACCAAGTACTGACATAAGAGCCTGTTTCAGGGTTACAATTTTTTTTTTTTTTCAACAAGTCTCTGAGTTGCTTTCCAGCAATTGTCTTTTTCTCTTTCGTTCTCGCTCGCAATCTAGCTCCAGCCCCAACCCCGTCTCTCCTCCTGGCTGCTGCTTATAAACAGAACGACAGGTGATTAGATAACAAGGCCCAGGTGGGCCGTCTACGCACCTGTTGCTGATTTTGAGGCCGGTCCTGGCAACACCCAACGTGCTGCAGGCCTGCAGGTCACGCCCCCTCCACAGTTAGCTTCAGAATAACAAAGTTATTAAAAAGAATAAGAGACCTATTATACTCTAGAAATGTTGATCTTACTTAAAAATGCACGCGTTTGTGTTCAATGTTAAAAGAAATATTATATGGCTCAAATAGAAATACATTTAAAAATATTTGGCTTCTTGGCTCTCTCAGTCAAAAAGGTTCCTGACCCCTGCGCTAGTGTATTCATGATATATATTCCACAATTTGGGCAATGTATGTGGGGGTGAACTTTACTTTTAAAGTCCGACTTTGCATGCATGCTAGCTTAAACTTCCACCATGGCCACTTGCTTAATAGTCCACACATGAACGAACTTTCCCTCCCTTATAATATTACATAAGTCAGGCCAGGATGAACGTGAGGAGCAGCGCGTGAGCACGAAAGATTATTAACGCGACAGTCGGAGATGAATGTGTGTGCTTCCACTGGGTCCCACTGCGCTGCGTGTCAGCTCCGGTAGTCCGGAGACTGCCTGTATGTGTGTTTGAATATGTGTTTATAAGTATTATATAGTGTTTTATACCTCATTCAGAGTATTATCTCGCGCTATCGCGAGTGAATATATTAAATTATCGCGGGATTTCGTTTGTCTCGGCACTCCAGCAGACCGGTGTGCTCTCCGTGATGCGGAGGGAGACCGCAGCCGGTGGTTGAGGACATAGTCCAGGGGTCAGCAACATTTTTGGCTGAGAGAGCCATGAAAGCCAAATATTTCAAAATGTATTTCTGTGAGAGCCATATAATATTTTTAAACACTGAATGCAACTAAAAGCGTGCATTTTTAAGTAAGAACAACATTTTTAGAGTATAATTAGTCTGTTATTCTTTTTAATAACATTGTTATTCTAAAGTTAACCAATAATAAATATAATACTTCTTACCATTAATGCAACATCTTGAACAGGTGCGATAGAAAATGGATGGTTGGATTAAAATATGTTTTATATTTTGAACGTTATTTTTAACACTGTGATTACCAGCGGAATTATTCATGACTTATCATGTTAAGCAATGTCAGCTAAGATTTATCTGAGAGCCAGATGCAGTCATCAAAAGAGCCACATCTGGCTCTAGAGACATAGGTTCCCTACCCTTGCACTAGCGGTACAGTTACAGTGCTACAGCTATAAAAATAAATGAATACTTTGACTTACCAAAGAAGACGGAGCTCCAGCCTTCGTTCTTGCGGTTCCATGTTGATGCAGTCTACTCCCGCCGAAGACGTTATGCTAATGAGTTATGCCCGCGAAGATGATATGCACATGCGCAAAGGGCGGCTCCAAGTTCTGAACTCATTTAATTTGCGTTGATCAACATCAAATCAATCCAATAGGATCAATTATAAGAAATTTCAAGTTTCACTGAAATATGTGTATATTTTAAAACTAGATATTTTTTAATAGATCCAACAATACTTAAATGTGTCACATCTAAGAAGGGCTTGAATCATTTTTTTGAGTGTATGTATTTTATTCTATTACGTATTGCACTCCATTTTTTTTAATGTTTTCTTTATATGACTTACATGTAGTGTCCAGCTTACTTCAACATCTATATGAACTCCTAAAAATGTGATTAGCTTTATTTATTTAATTCAATATTATCCATCATAATTTGTGTTTTACATTTTTGCAATCTCCAAATAAGATATATTTAGTTTTATTGAAGTTTAGTGCTAGTTTATTGATGTGCAGCCATCTTTTTATGGTCAAGTTCTCTCTGGATAAAATAATTTGAGAGTTAAATCAAGCGGTAATGAAGGTGAAGAATGGAAGATTATTATATACATAATTATATGTAGTTACACTCAGTAGTGACATATATATATATATATATATCAGTGACGTGCAGTGAGGTTCATGGCTGGTGAGGCACTGACTTCATCACAGTCAGATTTATAAACATATGAACCCTATAGAGTATCTCATTCACCATTTGATTGGCAGCAGTTAACGGGTTACGTTTAAAAGCTCATACCAGCATTCTTCCCTGCTTGGCACTCAGCATCAAGGGTTGGAATTGGGGGTTAAATCACCAAAAGTGATTCCCGTTCGCTGCTGCTCACTGCTCCCCTCACCTCCCAGGGGGTGAACAAGGGGATGGTTCAAATGCAGAGGACAAATTTTACCACACCTAGTGTGGGTGTGACAATCATTGGTACTTTAACTTAATATAGCATGTACTAAATGTGGCCTGCCATTCTGCCCTCGCATCGGCAATTGCAAACCACCCCTTGATGGCAGCGTGGCGGCCTGCTGACAGCTCTACATGCAGTCGGCCGATATCAATTTGCAACGCCAAAATGCGCCTCTGACGCATACAAACACCAGAAAAACAATCCTACAAGGCAAAAGTAAATTTAAGGTTAATAACCCCGTTTTATTGGCGGAGAGCTACGAAAACCTAAGAAGCCATGGATTTCAATTTGGCATCAATATGACGTCAATTTGACATCGATAGTCTCACGTCAAATTGATGCCAAATGAACGTCCACCATATCAACCACCACACCAAAAACTCATTATATACTCGCGGGTTAATTTGCTAATTGCTATCCAATGTACATCTTCAAAGAGCGACTTGGGAAAATTGGCTGCAGTAATGTTTCTCAATGCCGAGTCAAATATTGACTGAGTTTTGACGTCAAATTGATGTCAAGGTGCCCACTGGGGCCGCAAATGGCCTCCGGGGCATACTTTTGACACACCTGCTATAGATAATAAAAAAATAAATCTGATATGTCTTCAGATAAAAAGCAGATACTGGCCACGCAGGCGCGTTCATCCTAACACACAGTCAGCATCTCTGCTTCAGTAAACAATGACAGTGTGGACGTCACTGTCAGCGATGCTAACTTGTCAGTCACTTTTCCAAGAGACTCCTTTTGAACACTCCTCGCACATTAACACTCCAAGAGGCAAACACTTGCCCCGTTTTTTGACCTGCAAAGTATGTTTTTGGGGTAGAGGAGTCTGCTCGGGTGCTGGCTAGCTTGAAGCTAACAGCTAACCTGTCTCCATCCTCGAACGATGTGGATCCAGCGGGAGATAAAAGCGAAGTTTTCATGGACTCACAAAGACTAAAATAACGTATTTACTGGAGTTAAAAATGTTGACTTTACACTCACCTTAGTGCAGTGGTTCTCAACCTTTTTTCAGTGATGTACCCCCTGTGAACATTTTTTTAATTCAAGTACCCCCTAATCAGAGCAAAGCAGTTTTGGTTGAAAAAAAGAGATCAAGAAGTAAAATACAGCACTATGTCATCATTTTCTGATTTATTAAATTGTATAACAGTGCAAAATATTGCTCATTTGTGGTGGTCTTTCTTGAACTATTTGGAAAAAAAGATATAAAAATAACAAAAAAATCATTGAACAATAAACAAGTGATTCAATTATAAATAAAGATTTCCACACATAGAAGTAATCATCAGTGCCCTCTTAGTGTCAGGCTTGGACTTGGTCTTGGGTTGTTTTCCCGAGGTGCAAAGCGAATGGAGTGGAAACGGTGTGAAGGTAGGTACATATTTGATTTATTTACTCATAAACTAAAAACAGGAACAAACAAAAAGCGCTCAAAATGGAGATACAAAACTTGGGCTATGAAACAAAAGACTAGCACAAAGGCTAGAAACTATAAACATGAAACAAAACACTTGTGCTATGGCATGAAGGACAAAAACTTACGTGGACAAAATGAACAGCATATTAAGGCATGAAGCAGATAATCGAGGTCGTGAAGGAGGTGATGTTGCCAGACTGACTACCTGGTAACTGTGGCTTAAATAATGAACATAAGTGAAAACAGGTGTGAGACAAGACAGGTGAACTGATTGGTCGTCATGGTAACAAAACATGGAGTGGGGAAAAAAAAAGGAATTTAGAGTCCAAAGGTCAAAAGCACCCGGTATCCCTAGGCAGTCTCCCATCCAAGTACTAACCAGGGCAGACAATGCTTAGCTTTGAGAACAGAAGAGATTGGGGATGCTCATGGTAATATGGACATACAAAACTCATGATCAGACATGACAGATGAAAATTAAATCAGTTGGCATGGTAACAAGACAAACATGGACATGCAAAACAGAACTAAATGTCCAAAAAACTAAACATAGCATGACCAAAACAAAACATGAACCATAGGCCTAACACTTTGGGGATTGTAATAGAGATCCATCTGGATTCATGAACTTCATTCTAAACATTTCTTCACAAAAAATGAAATCTTTAACATCAATATTTATGGAACATGTCCACAAAGAAATCTAGCTGTCATCACTGAATATTGATTGCACTGTTGCCTTTTTTTTCACAGTTTATGAACTTGCATTTATATTTTGTTGAATAATTATTTTAATAAATATATTTATAAAGGTTTTATGAATTGTTGCTATTTTTAGAATATTTAAAAAAAATCTCAAGTACCCTTTGGCATACATTCAAGTACCCCCAGGGGTACGTGTACCCCCATTTGAAAACCACTGCTTAGTGTTTACCATGAAGTCTTTATTTTGACAGCCCCTCCGAGTGCAAACTAAGGCAGTATTTGTCATTGATAAAACTTTTGGCGAATCAAAATAAAAACACAATAAATGGGGTCAGAAACTTGAAAACACTGGCGAAAAAGCCATAATCGATACAATTTTTAAAAAAAACAAGCAAACCGGGTGTCTTGTCTGTCCCTCCACTCCTTTTACAATGAATTGATTAACGTGGACCCCGACTTAAATAAGTTGAAAAACGTATTCGTGTGTTACCATTTAGTGGTCAATTGTACGGAATATGTACTGTACTGTGCAATCTACTAATAAAAGTTTCAATCAATCAATCAATCCCTCACTCTCTCGCGCTCTCTGTCTCTGCCCCATTCCTCACGAATGCTACTGCGTGCGCACACCTTCACAATTTGTTTTGTTTTAAACCCCTTCTTAACCCAGATTGAAAATCCACACAACCCTAACTCAAAAAGCGGGATAATTGAAGTAATTAAGAAACCCCACCCGGACAACCCTGCAAAAGAGGACATGTTGACATAAAAAGCAGCTAAAAATGCGAGCATCACATGTTAGCATGCTATAATAAGAGACGCTAGCTAAAAAAATTTAGCATGCTAATGGTCTCACAAGCATGCTAGTTGTTGTACCATTCCGTCTTCGTCTATACTTTTGCACCTGGGACCACTTTGTACCGGTGCGTTCTGATGGCCGGCATGGACCCAGGTGTTGGTCTGCATGTTTGGTAGAAGGGGAAGGTGGTAGAGGCTCCACATGAAGGACAGATAAGATGAGAGGAAGTACACCCGCATGATAAAGGAAAATAGATTCTGTCCCCAAAGTGTTGGGAATGTTCCCCAGTCCTGGCTGTGTTCCTATCCAAACACCCCCGCCACCCACACAACCAACGGATGGACTTTTTAAACTACTACAGCTTGGAGGTCCAAAAAAAACTTTCTGCAGCTGAACCAGGCCAAGACTGAGCCCAGCGGGACAAACCTTTACCAAAAATAGTCACTTTCTAGAGTTTGGGTATGATTTTTGACTCTGAGCTTAGTTCTTTCCGCAGATTAAATATACCACCAAAATAAGGTTTTATCATCTTAAAAATATAGCCATTCTCTCTTGAACCATCACGGAGACGCTAATGCATAATTACCAGCCCTATTGACTACTGTAATGTCCTGCTTTATGGTCTTCTTAAAAATTAAAAACAAGTACAAAACCACTTCAATTACTCCAAAACTCAGCGGTAAAAAGTGTAAAATGAGCTAAAAAAGCTAGCATGTAAATGTTAGGATGCTAACAGTTAGCATGTTTTACATACCAAGTTATAGGACTCTGTGGTAAACGGTTGCATAAATAGCTCAACAATTTAGCATGTGTCACATACCAAGATATGTGACTCCAAGGTGTATGGCTGCGAAATTAGAGAAAAAAAAGTAAAATTTGCGGAAAAAGTTAGCCTGCTAATGTTAGCGTACTAGCATGCTAACGTTAAGAAGCTAGCACACGACTGGGTAAGAAGAAATACCAAAATACAGAATTTGTTGGTGTTGACATAAAAAGAAGCAAAAATGCTAAGAGACGCTAGTTAAAAACATTAACATGCTAACTTCAATTATTCCAAAACTCAGCGGCTCCTGTGCCGACGAAGACCAGAAGGCGGGTCCGTATTACACAAGTTTTAAAATCACAACATTGGCTCCCTGTGTGTACCAGAAACAGTTTTAAGATTATTTTACTGATTTTTGAAGACCTTAATGGTCTTGGGCCTTCTGATCTTTCCATTGACTGTTTCAACTTGCAATTATGTAATGATGGTGGGAGGTACGGTTTTAAAAACATTTTTTTTTTAAATAAAGCATTTTGTACGACATTTTAATCATTGCCAGGATGGATTTTTTCATCGTATTGATTTCCGTTTCCTTGGCAACGCACTTCCGACTTCTGGCAAAAGATGTGTGTTCCTACTTCCGGAATCAAACACAAGTGTGTCTTCTAATCATGGCCTATTCTTTAACAACGAAGACGACTATTTTTAGACAAATGAGGAGTTTCAACCTTATCTTTCTGAAGCTGAATATATCGAGGATGATAGGAAGTACACCTGGTTGATAAAATAAAATGTATTTTGTCCTCAAAGTGTTGGGAAAAGGGTTTTATCATCTTAAAAATACCCATTCTCTCTCGGCCTTTTACGGAGACGCTAATGCATGGTTTTATTGCCAGCCCTATTGACTACTGTAATGGTTTTCCTAAAAAAAAAAAAAAAAAGAAGAAGAAAACCACTTAAATTACTCCAAAACTCAACGGTAAAAAGTGTAGAATGAGCTAAAATAGTTAGCATGTAAATGTTAGCATGCTAACAGTTAGCATGTTTCACATACCAAGTTATAGGACTCAGGGGTAAACGGTTGCATAAATAGCTCAAAAAGCTAACATGTGTCACATATCAAAATATATGACTCCAAGGCTGCAGAATTAGAGAAAAAAAAAGGAAAATTAGCATGCTAATATTAGCATACTAGCATGCTAACGTTAAGAAGCTAGCACATGACTGGGTAAGAAGAAATACCAAAATATAGTATTTGTTGGTGTTGACATAAAAATGCTAGCATAAAATGTTACCATGCCAATATAACAGATGCTAGCTAAAAACTTTAGCATGCCAACTTCAATTACTCCAAAACTCAGCTGCTATTGTGCCGACGAACACCAGAAGGCCGGCTCGTATTACACAAGTTTTAAAATCACTGCAATGGCTCCCTGT
>NC_084633.1:25662652-25705152 GCF_033978795.1 Nerophis ophidion | reverse complement strand
TGTGTGGAGTTTGTATGTTCTCCCGCTTCCTCCCACCACTAAAGACATGCACCTGGGGATAGGTTGATTGGCAAAACTAAATGGTCCCTAGTGTGTGAATGTGAATGTTGTCTATCTGTGTTGGCCCTGCGATGAGGTGGTGACTTGTCCAGGGTGTACACCGCCTTCCGCCCGAATGCAGCTGAGATATTGTTCCATCACCCACCGCGACCCCAAAAGGGACAAGCGGTAGAAAATAGATGGGATATGGAAACCAGACATAGATCGTGTGACGTAGAGGAGGAAACCACAAATCCCTTCCCCATCAACAACAATGCTAATCAAGCAGACTTTGTGAGAGAGAACAACGATTACTTTGGGAAAAAAATTATAATCCAGAACCTTATATTTTTGAGCCTGAACACAAAGAGGACAAGCAATAAGTTTTAGAAACCGAGCTAAATGGATGTAGCTTTATTGTGACGCTGTAGTATTAACAGTAATGCTAGGTGCTAAACATACAAACCAACCATAATAAAAAAAAAATACTGTAATATTTCTACTATGGCTGGGATGCAGACCAATGGGACGCTCATATAATAATATTAATAATTAATTAGATGTTTTTAGTGCTTTTTAGACACTCAAAGCGCTTCATAGAAAAGTGAGAACCCCTCATTAATTTATTCATTCCACATTCACACCTGGTGGTAAGCTACATTTGTAGCCACAGTGACTCTGAGCTGGTTGCCGGTTCCCGCCAACCACCCATCATTCATTCACCTGTGCACCCGGCACTGGGGTGAAGTGTCCTGCCCAAGGACACAATGGCAGTGATTTGGATGGCAAGGGGAGCGAACCTGAAACCGGAAAGTTTCTGGCACGGCTGTAATTCTGTTTAGATGAAGAATCAATCCCAATCACAAAAACGTGGTAAATGGACAACATAGAAAACAGACGTATTAATAAATTTCATAATTTTACTAATAAAAACTCCAATTATTTAGTTGATCAATATATTGTACCCAGAAATAATGAAAAAAATTGTATCTCTTTAAAACACGGTGTAAATAAATGTGTATCCTCTGAAAGTATGCCTTGAAATAGCCATGAACTGGAAGATGCACTTTTTAATCAAGATACAATTAAAAAATTAATTGACTATTTTATGTAATAATAAATGAACACCATACTAGAAATGCAAATGATGCATGTGTTCGGAAATGGATGATGGATAGATGAAAAAGACGTATCATGGAAGGATATTTGGTAAAATGCCAATAAACCCTTTAGAAGCATTAAAGATGATCTGACTCAATTTAAGATCTTGAATAGATGGTATTTTACATCTTCTCAGCTGTTTAAAATTAGTGTAGTAGATAGCAAGTTATGTATGACGTGTCGGGCAGCTAAGGCAACTCTTGTTCATTTATTGTAGGAATGTCAGAGAATAAAAAAGTTATGGTTGAGAACAACAGAAGAAGCAAGCACATCCCAATGACACTGCAAACTTGTATTCTTAGGGTCTCCATCAATTTAGTAACGTGTCATCAAAGAGTATAAATGCATCTATTTCAATATGCATGATAACAAAAAGGGTAATATTAAAAAAATGGATAGATGTTGATCGTCCAACACATACTGACTGGTATACACACACCATACATACTGACTGGTATACACACACACCATACATATTGACTGGTATACACACACACCATACATACTATACTGACTGGTATACACACCATACATACTGACTGGTATACACACACCATACATACTGACTGGTATACACACACCATACATACTGACTGGTATACACACACCACACATATTGACTGGTATACACACACCACACATATTGACTGGTATACACACACACCATACATACTGACTGATATACAAACACCATATATACTGACTGGTATACACACACACCATACATACTATACTGACTGGTATACACACACCATACATACTGACTGGTATACACACACCATACATATTGACTGGTATACACACACACACCATACATACTATACTGACTGGTATACACACACCATACATATTGACTGTTATACACACACCATACATACTATACTGACTGGTATACACACCATACATACTGACTGGTATACACACACCATACATACTGACTGGTATACACACACCATACATACTGACTGGTATACACACACCATACATATTGACTGGTATACACACACCATACATATTGACTGGTATACACACACCATACATATTGACTGTTATACACACACCATACATACTGACAGGTATACACACACACCATACATATTGACAGGTATACACACACCATACATATTGACAGGTATACACACACCATACATATTGACTGGTATACATACACACCATACATATTGACTGGTATACATACACACCATACATACTATACTGACCGGTATACACACACCATACATACTGACTGGTATACACACACACACCATACATATTGACTGGTATACACACACACACACCATACATATTGACTGGTATACACACACACACCATACATATTGACTGTTATCCACACACCATACATAATGACTGGTATACACACACAATACATACTGACTGGTAAACACACCATACATACTGACTGGTATACACACACACCATACATACCGACTGGTGTATCAATCAATGTCAATCAATGTTTACTTATATAGCCCTAAATCACTAGTGTCTCAAAGGGCTGCACAAACCACCACGACATCCTCGGTAGGCCCACATAAGGGCAAGGAAAACTCACACTCAGTGGGACATCGGTGACAATAATGACCCAGTGGGACGTCGGTGACAATGATGACTATGAGAACCTTAGAGAGGAGGAAAGCAATGGATGTCGAGCGGGTCTAACATGATACTGTGAGAGTTCAATCCACAATGGATCCAACACAGTCGCGAGAGTCCAGTCCAAAGCGGATCCAACACAGCAGCGAGAGTCCTGTTCACAGCAGGAAACCATCACAAGCGGAGGCGGATCAGCAGCGCAGAGATGTCCCCAGCCGATACACAGGCAAGCAGTACATGGCCACCGGATCGGACCGGACCCCCTCCACAAGGGAGAGTGGGACATAGAAGAAAAAGAAAAGAAACGGCAGATCAACTGGTCTAAAAAAGGGAGTCTATTTAAAGGCTAGAGTATACAAATTAGTTTTAAGGTGAGACTTAAATTCTTCTACTGAGGTGACATCTCGAACTGTTACCGGGAGGGCATTCCAGAGTACTGGAGCCCGAACGGAAAACGCTCTATAGCCCGCAGACTTTTTTTGGGCTTTGGGAATCACTAAGAAGCCGGAGTCCTTTGAACGCAGATTTCTTGCCGGGAGATATGATACAATACAATCGGCAAGATAGGATGGAGCTAGACCGTGTAGTATTTTATACGTAAGTAGTAAAACCTTAAAGTCACATCTTAAGTGCACAGGAAGCCAGTGCAGGTGAGCCAGAACAGGCGTAATGTGATCACACTTTCTTGTTCTTGTCAAAAGTCTAGCAGCCACATTTTGTACCAACTGTAATCTTTTAATGCTAGACATGGGGAGACCCGAAAATAATACGTTACAGTAGTCGAGACGAGACGTAACAAACGCATGGATAATGATCTCAGCGTCTTTAGTGGACAGAATGGAGCGAATTTTAGCGATATTACGGAGATGAAAGAAGGCCGTTTTAGTAACGCTTTTAATGTGTGCCTCAAAGGAGAGAGTTGGGTCGAAGATAATACCCAGATTCTTTACCGTGTCGCCTTGTTTAATTATGTGGTTGTCAAATGTTAGAGTTGTATTATTAAATAGAGTTCGGTGTCTAGCAGGACCGATAATCAGCATTTCCGTTTTTTTGGCGTTGAGTTGCAAAAAGTTAGCGGACATCCATTGTTTAATTTCATTAAGACACGCCTCCAGCTGACTACAATCCGGCGTGTTGGTCAGCTTTAGGGGCATGTAGAGTTGGGTGTCATCAGCATAACAGTGAAAGCTAATACCGTATTTGCGTATGATGTCACCTAGTGGCAGCATGTAGATGCTGAAGAGTGCTGGGCCAAGGACCGAACCCTGGGGAACTCCACACGTTACCTAACGTAGTCCGAGGTCACATTGTCATGGGAGACACACTGCATCCTATCAGTAAGATAAGAGTTAAACCAAGACAGGGCTAAGTCTGACATACCAATTCGTGTTTTGATACGTTCTAATAAAATATTATGATCGACGGTATCGAAAGCAGCGCTAAGATCGAGGAGCAGCAACATAGATGACGCATCAGAATCCATCGTTAGCAATAGATCATTAGTCATTTTTGTGAGGGCTGTCTCCGTGGAGTGATTTGCCCTGAAACCGGATTGAAAGGTTTCACATAGATTGTTAGACGCTAAGTGTTCATTTAACTGCTCCGCAACAATTTTTTCAAGGATTTTTTAAATAAAGGGAAGGTGAGACACCGGTCGGTAGTTTACCATGAGGTCAGGATCGAGGTTAGGTATACACACACACACCATACATACCGACTGGTATACACACACACACACCATACATACCGACTGGTATACACACCATACATACTGAGCGATATACACACACCATACATACTGACAGGTATACACACACACACACACACACCATACATACTGACTGGTTTATACACACACACACACCATACATACTGACTGGTTTACACACACACACACACACACACCATACATACTGACTGGTTTACACACACACACCATACATACTGACTGGTATACACACACACCATACATACTGACTGGTATACACACACACCATACATACTGACTGGTATACACACACACCATACATACTGACTGGTATACACACACACCATACATACTGACTGGTATACACACACACCATACATACTGACTGGTATACACACACACCATACATACTGACTGGTATACACACACACCATACATACTGACTGGTATTAACACACTGTCAAGTTACGTTTGTTTGTTTTTGTTCTCCCCTAACTTGAAAAGGGTTTTGATATTTTGACCAGGGGTTTCACTGGGACTTCACTCCTGGTTTCAATCCAATGATGAGACAAATATTTGTTTCTCCTTTTATTTTGGACTTGATTGTCTCTTTTTTTCATTGAATAACTGTAAGGTGAAAAACCTTTGGAAAAAGATTGACAAATACAAAAGCAATTAGAGACCAATATAAACAAATTACAATAAACCATTTTTAAAGTAAAAGTGTTACCAAAAGTACATATAGTGACCCTTAACAGCTTGGATTTGACATTCAAACATTTAACAACCAACCACTTGGCAATTAAAATAAATTCAACATATCAAATCCAAACATCAAAATAATGTAAAGTTATCTCACCGTCAGCCATCCTGGTCTCTGTAACCAGTTGTCACTTCTGTATTTGGTCATTTATCCTCGAGCAGTGTTTGTTGGCCTGAATTTTGAGCTGGAGCTGCAGACTTAAAAGGAGTGGATTTGATCGCTTCAGGTGAGAGCCTTCCTGATTAGTGATGGTCTTCAGCTGTTGGGATTTTGTGTCTGTAATCCCATCTGTGTCCTCTGGGGGAAATGGGAGCCAAACTCATATTTGGACATGAGGCCTTCTGTGTGGGTGAAGGCTTTGGCCTTGTGTAGAGTTTGCCAAAACACACACACACACACCATACATACTGACTGGTATACACACACACACACACACACACATACACGCACGCACGCACCATACATACTGACTGGTCCACACAAGCTATGGAGATGATATCAGTAGAAAAAACTGCATGTGGTTCAGATAATAATGAGTCATATTTTGGAATATGAGATCCATCCATCCATCCATCCATTTCCTACCGCTTATTCCCTTTTGAGGTCGCGGGGGGCGCTGGCGCCTATCTCAGCTACAATCGGGCAGAAGGCAGGGTACACCCTGGACAAGTCGCCACCTCATCACAGGGCCAACACAGATAGACAGACAACATTCACACTCACATTCACACACTAGGGCCAATTTAGTTAAATTTGTTTTAACTATTAAATGAACCAAAAATATGACTTATTTTATCTTTGTGGAAAATATTGGACACAATGTGCTGTCAAGCCTATGACATGTGATGCAAGTGTAAGCTACTGTGTTCTTTTTTTAAAATGTTTTTATTTTTTATAAATGTCTGTAATGATAACGTCAATGAGGGATTTTTAATCACTGCTATGTTGAAATTGTTACTAATACTGATACTGTTGTTGTTAATATTAATTTTTGTTTGACTACTTTTAGACTGTTTTGTTTCATGTGTGTGTGTGTGTCATGATCTTGTTTTATTTAGTCATGTTCTGTCATTTTTGGACTCCCTTAGTTCCTGTTTTTTGCACCTCTGGGTTTGTTTTGGTTTCTATGGGGATTAATTGGGTTCACCTGCCTCTGATTAGTGATCAGCACGCTCACCCGCAGCCGACCACTAATCAGAGAGCTGTTTATTCACCTGGCTTGCCACGCTCAGTCTGGCTTCATTGTTTACTTCATGCAACTGTTACGTTTGGATATTCCTGGTTCTTGCCACTACGCTTCCTGTGCTAAGTTTTTGCCTTAACTTCCATCCTTTTTCGCTTGTTTTCTGTTTTGCTATGATTTATGATGAATAAATAATCTCCTACCTCACACTGTCGTCCGGAATTGTCCGTCTGCATCTGGGAGGAATGACCCTGCAGTAAGTTGCCACCCACACGTGACAGTGTGTCCTCTAAATTGCTCGGTTTATTGCTATGGGGCGGCATAGCTCGGTTGGTGGAATGACTGTGCCCGCAACTTGAGGGTTGCAGGTTTGATTCCCGCTTGCGCCATCCTAGTCACTGCCGTTGTGTCCTTGGGCAAGACACGTTACCCACCTGCTCCCAGTTCCACCCACACTGGTTTAAATGTAACTTAGATATTGGGTGAAGTGAATTGTATTCATATAGCGCTTTTCTCGAGAGACTCAGTAGGTGTGGTGTGTGTGTATACCAGTCAATATTTACAGTGTGTGTGTGTGTGTGTGTGTGTACCAGTCAGTATGTATGGTGTGTGTGTATACCAGTCAATATGTATGGTGTGTGTGTATACCAGTCAGTATGTATGGTGTGTGTGTGTGTACCAGTCAGTATGTATGGTGTGTGTGTGTGTATACCAGTCAGTATGTATGGTGTGTGTGTGTGTGTGTGTGTGTGTGTGTGTGTGTGTGTGTGTGTGTGTGTGTGTGTGTGTGTGTGCGTGTGTGTGTGCCAGTCAGTATGTATGGTGTGTGTGTGTGTGTAAAAAAAGTTGCTGCAACTAGCCTCTTTGTGGGTCTTTTTCGCCATCTCTGGGAATATTCTAAATATTAGACTGAATTTGAGGCATTTTTCGACGTTTAGAAGGTATTTTCACACACTTTGTGGTTCGTGAACACAATTGGATGTGGTTTAATGGATACAAAAAAAACAGATAAGTATATCAAGTCAAATTGTTTTTCCACTCTCCAGCAAGGACTGTGCCGAAATACTTCAGTCCGTAGTCAGTCGACAGAGTTGTAACCGCAGACGTCCACAAACTATCAGGAACATTTTGGTTTGTCCTGGTGTCAAACCACTAAAACCTTGCCGTCATTATTCACACAGCTAAAGTACAAACCCCAAAACCAATGAAGTTGGCACATTGTGGAAATTGTAAATAAAAACAGAATACAATAATTTGCACATGCTTTTCAACCTATATTCAATTGAATAGACTTCAAAGACAAGATACTTAAGATTCGAACTGGAACATTTTGTTATGTTTTGCATATATTAGCTCATTTGGAATTTGATGCCTCCAACACGTTCCAAAAAAGCTGGCACAAGTGGCAAAAAAAACTGAGAACGTTGATGAATGCTCATCAAACACTTATTTGGAACGCCTCACAGGTGAACAGGCTAATTGGGAACAGATGGGTGCCATTCTTGGGTATAAGAGCAGCTTCCATGAAATGCTCAGTCATTCACAAACAACGATGGGGCGAGGGTCACCACTCTGTGAACAAATGCGAGAGCAAATTTTCCG
Organism: Nerophis ophidion; assembly: GCF_033978795.1. Taxonomy (NCBI): domain Eukaryota; kingdom Metazoa; phylum Chordata; class Actinopteri; order Syngnathiformes; family Syngnathidae; genus Nerophis; species Nerophis ophidion. Next base: position 25,697,082 of record NC_084633.1, on the reverse strand, counting down.
ACAGTTTAATGACAACATTTATCAACCAGCTATTGCAAGGAATTTAGGGATTTCACCATCTGTTGTCTGTAATATCATCAAAAGGTTCGGAGAATCTGGAGAAATCACTGCACGTAAGCAGCAAGGCTGAAAACCAACATCGAATGCCCGTAACCTTCAATCCCTCAGGCGGTATTGCATCAAAAAGCGACATCAGTGTGTAAAGCTGGGGTAGGGAACCTATGGCTCTAGAACCAGATGTGGCTCTTTTGATGACTGCATCTGGCTCTCGGATAAATCTGAGCTGACATTGCTTAACACGATAAGTAATGAATAATTCCACTTGTAATCACTGTCTTAAAAATAAAGTTCAAAATATAAAACATTCTCATGCTTTTCTATGTTCAAAAAGTTGCGTTAATGGTAAGTAGTGATTTATTTATTATTGGTTAGTGTGGGGCTTGCCCTCCTGGGGGTTCTTCGGACCACCAAGCACCGACATGAGAGTCTGTTTCAGGGTTACATTATTGTTTTATTTTTCAATAAGTCTCTCAGTTGCTTTCCAGCATTTGTCTTTTTCTCTCTCGCTCGCGCTCTGCCTACAGCCTCCACCCCATCTCTCCTCCTGGCTGCTGCTTATAACAGAGCGACAGGTGATTAGATAACAAGGCCCAGTCGCTGATTTCGAGGCCGATCCTGGGACACCCAAGTTTGCTGCAGGCCCACAGGCCACGCCCCCACCACAGTTAGCTTCAGAATAACAATGTTACTACAAAGAATAAGAGACCTATTATACTCTAGAAATGTTGGTCTTACATAAAAATGCACGCGTTTAGTTGTGTTCAGTGTTATAAAAATATTATATGGCTCTTACGGAAATACATTTTTAAATATTTGGCTTTCATGGCTTTCTCAGCCAAAAAGGTTCCCGACCCTGGTGTAAAAGATATCACCACACGGGCTCAGGAACACTTCAGAAAACCACTGTCAGTAACTACAGTCCGTCGCTACATCTGTAAGTGCAAATTTAAAACTCTACTATGCAAGCAAAAGCCATTTGTCAACAACACCCAGAAACACCACCGGCTTAGCAAGGCCCGAGCTCATCTAAGATGGACTGATGCAAAGTGGAAAAGGGGTCTGACGAGTCCAAATTACCAATTGTTTTTGGAAACTGTGGACATTGTGTCCTCAGGAACAAGAAAGGATTTGCAAATCATTGTATTGGGTTTTTATTTACGAATTACAGCACGTGCCAACTCCACTGGTTTTGGGTCCCAGAACCTGCGTACCTGCCCCATTTCCCGCCTAATTACGGGAAAATCAACTCATCACTGGTCCGTCAGTCCATGTGTTTCCTGAAGGGCTTTCAATAACGCACATCCTTCTTGGGGCGTTTTATCTGGTTCCAGGGACCACATCAAGGCCAGAGACCGTCTTACCGAACAATGGGCTCTGGAATCTCACTCTGTGCTTAACTCGAAAAAAAAAAGAAAAACCTCAGGTAGTCATTTAGATAGCTCTATCTCTTCGTCTAGACACACAAGGCACTGATATCACCGGCTGAGACAATGCAGCACTAATTGCCATCCAAGTGAGTCGGAGCTCGACAGCAAACAAGAATGTGAAGATTGTTTGGAGACATTGAGAGGTCGAAGCTGCACAACCGCTGACCTTCCTTCTCGTCTTTGCAGAAGGTTAAACATTCATTGAGCGCAAAGCAGGGGCCAATTAGGGAGCAGGTATCCTTCTACTGGGTAAGGGACCACGTTTTGTCAGGGCCTGATCCACAAAACCCAAAAGCAGTGAAGTTGGCACGTTGTGTAAATGGTAAATAAAAACAGAACACAATGATTTGCAAATCCTTTTCAACTTATATTCAATTGAATAGACTGCAAAGACAAGATATTTAATGTTCCAACTGAGAAACTTAATATTTGCAAATGATCATTTACTTAGAATTTATGGCAGAAACACATTGCAAAAAAAAATGGCACAGGGCCATTTTTTTTTTTTACCACTGTGTTACATGGCCTTTCCTTTTAACAACACTCAGTAAACCTTTCGGCACTAAAGAGACCAATTTTTGAAGCTTTTCAGGTGGAATTCTTTCCCATTCTTGCTTGATGTACAGCTTAAGTGGTTCAACCGTTGTGGTATTTTAGGCTTCATAATGCGCCACACATTTTCAATGGGAGACAGGTCTGGACTACAGGCAGGCCACGTGTTACAAAGCTACGGTTTGTAGCACGTGGCTTGGCATTGTCTAGCTGAAATAAGCATGGCGTCCATGATAACGTTGCTTGGAGGACAACATATGTTGCTCCAAAACCTGTATGTACCTTTCAGCATTAATGGTGCCTTCACAGATGTGTAAGTCACCCAAGCCTTGGGCACTAACACACCCCCATACCATCACAGATGCTGGCTTTTCAACTTTGCGCCTATAACAATCCGGATGTTATTTTCCTCTTTGGGCCGAAGGACACGACGTCCACAGTTTCCTAAAACCGTTTGAAATGTGGACTCGTCAGACCACAGAACACTTTTCCACTTTGCATCAGTCCATCTAAGATGAGCTCGGGCCCAGCATAGTTGGTGCCGTTTCTGGGTGTTGTTGATAAATGGCTTTTGCTTTGCATAGTAGTTTTACTTGCACTTACAGATGTAGCGACCGACTGTAGTTACTGACAGTGGTTTTCTGAAGTGTTTTTGAGCCCATGTGGTGATATCCTTTAAACACTGATGTCGTTTTTTTTATGCAGTACCGACGGAGGGATCCAAGGTCCAAAATATCATCGTTTACGTGCAGTGATTTCTCCAGATCCTCTGAACCTTTTGATGATATTACGGACCATAAATCTTGAAATCCCTAAATTCCTTGCTATAGCTGGTTGAGAAATGTTGTTTTTAAACTGTTGGACAATTTGCTCCCGCATTTGTTCACAAAGTGGTGACTCTCGCCCCATCCTTGTTTGTGAATGGCTGAACATTTCATGGAAGCTGTTTTTATACCCAATCATGGCACCCACCTGTTCCCAATTAGCCTGTTCACCTGTGAGACGTTCCAAATAAGTGTTTGATGAGCATACCTCAACTTTCTCAGTCCTTTTTTTGCCACTTGTGCCAGCTTTTTTGAAACATGTTGCAGGCGTCAAATTCCAAATGAGCTAATATTTGCATAATAACAGAGTTTTCCAGTTCATACGTTAAGTATCTTGTCTTTGCAGTCAATTCAGTTGAATATAAATTGAAAAGGATTTGCAAATCATTGTATTCTGTTTTTATTTACCATTTACAGAACGTGCCAACTTCACTGGTTTTGGGGTTTGTACTCAAGGTTTGCGTGTGTTAATAAAACGTGTGCAAACTGGAGAGCACATGCAGAGATGATCCGCAAAACAAACATGTGTAGTTGTTTGAGATCTCGTGAGTCTTGGACAGGAACACGGTGGTAACTCAATGTTGGATGCAATTGTTGAGCGTTGTTTAATGTTCACTATTTTCACAATTTAAAAACGGTCTTGCTTCAACGGCACAAAACTGGTCCTGGAGTTGTGGAAGATGTCCCAAAACTTTATCAGGAGACACGACAACATCCGAAAAAGGCAGGAAATTAGAAAAATTTCAGAACTTTTTTTCGCTTAAATGTTATAAAGGGGGGGGGGGGGGGGGGGGGTCTTTACCCAGAACATTTTAAAAACTGTCTTGCTTTAAAACGGAACAATACTGGTCCTGGAGTTGTGGAAGATGTCCCAAAACCAGAAAATGGAAGAAAATATATATTTTTCAAAAACTTTTTTCCGCTAAAATGCCGTAATGTGCGACCCTTACCCCCCAAAAAATAAAAACTGTCTTTCTTAAACGGCACAATAGTGGGAAATGTCCCAAAACCTCATTGGGAGTCCTAAAAACCCCCGAAAATTATGGAAAAAAAAAAAATTCAAAACTTTTTTTTACTAAAATGGTATAAAGGGGGGGACATTTACCCAGAACATATTAAAAACTGTCTTGCTTTAAAATGGAACAATGCTGGTCCTGGAGTTGTGGAAGATGTCCCAAAACTAGAAAATAGAAGAAAATGTACATTTTTCAAGAACTTTTTCCCGCTAAAATGCAGTAGTGGGCGACCCTTACCACCCAAAAAATAAAAACTGTCTTTCTTAAACGGCACAATAGTGGTCCTGGGATTGTGGGAAACGTCCCAAAACCTCATTGGGAGTCCTGACACAACCAGAAAATGGCAGAAAATTTATATTTTTCCCCCCAAAAATTCCGCTAAAATGTTGCAGTACCCCCCAAAAAATAAAAACTGTATTTCTTAAACAGCACAAAAGTCATCCTGGAGGTGTGGGAAACGTCCCAAAACCTCATTGGGAGTCCTGACAAAACCCAAAAATGATGGAAAAACAAATAAATTCAAAACTTTTTTTCACTAAAATGTTATAGAGGGGGGACATTTACCCGGAACATATTAAGAACTGTCTTGCTTTAAAACGGAACAATACTGGTCCTGGAGTTCTGGGAGATGTCCCAAAACCAGAAAATGGAAGAAAATGTATATTTTTCAAAAACTTTTTCCCCCAAAAAATTCCGCTAAAATGTTGCAGTACCCCCCAAAAAATAAAAACGGTCTTTCTTAAACAGCACACAAGTCATCCTGGAGGTGTGGGAAACGTCCCAAAACCTCATTGGGAGTCCTGACAAAACCCGAAAATGATGGAGAAAAAAAAATGAAAATTCAAAACTTTTTTTCACTAAAATGTTAAAAAGGGGGGACATTTACCCAGAACATATTAAAAACTGTCTTGCTTTAAAACGGAACTGGTCCTGAAGTTGTGGAAGATGTCCCAAAACCAGAAGATGAAAGAAAATGTATATTTTTCAAAAACCTTTTTCCGCTAAAATGCCGTAATGGGCGACCCTTACTCCAAAAAAAATAAAAACTGTCTTTCTTAAACGCCACAATAGTGGTCCTGGAATTGTGGGAAACGTCCCAAAACATCATTGGGAGTCCTGACCAAACCTGAAAATGATAGAAAAAAATATTTTTTCAAAACTTTTTTTTGCAAAAATGTTTAAAAGGGTGGGACATTTACCCAGAACATTTTAAAAACTGTCTTGCCTTAAACGGAGCAAAACTGGTCCCGGAGTTGTGGGAGATGTCCCAAAACCTCAATGGGAGTCCCGACAAAACCAGAAAATGGCAGAAAATTTATATTTTTCCTAAACTTTTTTCCGCTAAAATGTTGTACTACCCCCCAAAAAATAAAAACTGTCTTTCTTAAACAGCACAAAAGTCATCCTGGAGGTGTGGGAAACGTCCCAATACCTCATTGGGAGTCTTGACAAAACCCGAAAGTGATGGAAAAAAAATAAAATAAATTCAAAGCTTTTTTTCGCTAAAATGTTATAAAGTGGGGGACATGTACCCAGAACATTTTAAAAACTGTCTTGCTTTAAACAGAGCAATACTGGTCCTGGAGGTGCGGGAAATGTCCCAAAACCTCATTGGGAGTCCGGACAAAACCAGAAAATGGCAGAAAATGTTTCTTTTTCCAAAATGTCGTATTTGGGGGACATTAGCCCAAAAAATATTAAAATCGTCTTTCAGAAACCGCACAATAGTGGTCCTGGGGGTGTGGGAAACGTCCCAAAACCTCACTGGGAGTCCTGACAAAACCCGAAAATGATGGAAAAAAATGTTTTTTCAAAACTTTTTTTTCGCTAAAATGTTATAAAGTGGGGGACATGTATCTAGAACATTTTAAAAACTGTCTTGCTTTAAACAGAGCAATATTGGTCCTGCAGGTGTGGGAAATGTCCCAAAACCTCATTGGGAGTCACTATGACAGGTGTAACACAGAGTTGTCACTATGACAGGTGTAACACAGTGTAGTCACTATGACAGGTGTAACACAGTGTTGTCACTATGACAGGTGTAACACAGTGTTGTCACTATGACAGGTGTAACACAGTGTTGTCACTATGACAGGTGTAACACAGTGTTGTCACTATGACAGGTGTAACACAGAGTTGTCACTATGACAGATGTAACACAGTGTAGTCACTATGACAGGTGTAACACAGTGTTGTCACTATGACAGGTGTAACACAGTGTTGTCACTATGACAGGTGTAACACAGTGTTGTCACTATGACAGGTGTAACACAGAGTTGTCACTATGACAGGTGTAACACAGTGTTGTCACTATGACAGGTGTAACACAGTGTTCTCACTATGACAGGTGTAACACAGTGTTGTCACTATGACAGGTGTAACACAGTGTTGTCACTATGACAGGTGTAACACAGTGTAGTCACTATGACAGGTGTAACACAGTGTTGTCACTATGACAGGTGTAACACAGTGTTGTCACTATGACAGGTGTAACACAGTGTTGTCACTATGACAGGTGTAACACAGTGTTGTCACTATGACAGGTGTAACACTGAGTTGTCACTATGACAGGTGTAACACTGAGTTGTCACTATGACAGGTGTAACACAGTGTTTTCACTATGACAGGTGTAACACAGTGTTTTCACTATGACAGGTGTAACACTGAGTTGTCACTATGACAGGTGTAACACTGAGTTGTCACTATGACAGGTGTAACACAGTGTTGTCACTATGACAGGTGTAACACAGTGTTTTCACTATGACAGGTGTAACAGTGTTGTCACTATGACAGGTGTAACACAGTGTTTTCACTATGACAGGTGTAACAGTGTTGTCACTATGACAGGTGTAACACAGTGTAGTCACTATGACAGGTGTAACACAGTGTTGTCACTATGACAGGTGTAACACAGTGTTGTCACTATGACAGGTGTAACACAGAGTTGTCACTATGACAGGTGTAACACAGTGTTGTCACTATGACAGGTGTAACACAGTGTTGTCACTATGACAGGTGTAACACAGTGTTGTCACTATGACAGGTGTAACACAGTGTAGTCACTATGACAGGTGTAACACAGTGTAGTCACTATGACAGGTGTAACACAGTGTTGTCACTATGACAGGTGTAACACAGTGTTGTCACTATGACAGGTGTAACACAGTGTAGTCACTATGACAGGTGTAACACAGTGTTGTCACTATGACAGGTGTAACACAGTGTTGTCACTATGACAGGTGTAACACAGAGTTGTCACTATGACAGGTGTAACACAGTGTTGTCACTATGACAGGTGTAACACAGTGTTGTCACTATGACAGGTGTAACACAGTGTTGTCACTATGACAGGTGTAACACAGAGTTGTCACTATGACAGGTGTAACACAGTGTTGTCACTATGACAGGTGTAACACAGTGTTGTCACTATGACAGGTGTAAAACAGTGTTGTCACTATGACAGGTGTAACACCGTGTTGTCACTATGACAGGTGTAACACAGTGTAATCACTATGACAGGTGTAACACAGTGTTGTCACTATGACAGGTGTAACACAGTGTTGTCACTATGAAAGATGTAACACAGTGTTGTCACTATGACAGGTGTAACACAGTGTAGTCACTATGACAAGTGTAATACAGTGTTGTCACTATGACAGGTATAACACAGTGTTGTCACTATGACAGGTGTAACACAGTGTTGTCACTATGACAGGTGTAACACAGTGTTGTCACTATGACAGGTGTAACACAGTGTAGTCACTATGACAGGTGTAACACAGTGTTGTCACTATGACAGGTGTAACATAGTGTTGTCACTATGACAGGTGTAACACAGAGTTGTCACTATGACAGGTGTAACACAGTGTTGTCACTATGACAGGTGTAAAACAGTGTTGTCACTATGACAGGTGTAACACAGTGGTGTCACTATGACAGGTGTAACACAGTGTAGTCACTATGACAGGTGTTACACAGTGTTGTCACTATGACAGGTGTAACACAGTGTTGTCACTATGACAGATGTAACACAGTGTTGTCACTATGACAGGTGTAACACAGTGTAGTCACTATGACAGGTGTAACACAGTGTTCTCACTATGACAGGTGTTACACAGTGTTGTCACTATGACAGGTGTAACACAGTGTTGTCACTATGACAGGTGTAACACAGTGTAGTCACTATGACAAGGTGTAACACAGCGTTCTCACTATGACAGGTGTTACACAGTGTAGTCACTATGACAGGTGTAACACAGTGTTCTCACTATGACAGGTGTTACACAGTGTTGTCACTATGACAGGTGTAACACAGTGTTGTCACTATGACAGGTGTAACACAGTGTTGTCACTATGACAGGTGTAACACAGTGTTGTCACTATGACAGGTGTAACACAGTGTAGTCACTATGACAGGTGTAACACAGTGGTGTCACTATGACAGGTGTAACACAGTGTTGTCACTATGACAGGTGTAACACAGTGTTGTCACTATGACAGGTGTAACACAGTGTTGTCACTATGACAGGTGTAGTCGCGCTCCAGCGGCCGTGTTCATTCATTGTCTTTACTGTAGCATACAAAATGCAGATGGCCTTAAAACGCCACAATACTCAGTCACCATATTTAAGTACCCAAAATAAAAACTAAAAAATTCAATCAGATCAGAAACATTGGAGGAAACGGGATTAAAACCCGATGCTAACCGCCCATAGAAAATACATGGGTACGGCTAGTAGCTACTATTAGCAAACAAATTCCCTTACCAACTCGGCTTATTATCTCAACATCGACACACTCTTTCGTCGCAACTCGGCCCTGATGGTCGGCACCTATAAGTTTACAATTAGTTGTTTTTACGATATGCATGCAAACGATAACTTTAAACATACCGGCTTCAGATGTCCCCAGGCTTACCCAAGAAGTGCAAGAATGATATCTGGGATCACTAGCGCCCTCTAACACCAGGAGGCGAGCCTCACACAGTGCGTTTTATGATTGCCCAGCACAAGAAATACGTTACACACATACAGTTGTTGACAAAATACACTGTACATTATATACCTCAGCTAACTAAACTATAGAAATGTATAATACAATTCATACAGCAATACGGTCTCACTGCACAGCAGCCAGCAGGTAACCGAGTCATTTCACAATCCATGGCGAGGCTCAACTGGCTGCTGACTTACGCAAGTAACTCTCAGTATTTGAACGGCAAATGTGAAAATTAAGCGATTTTGAATACAAAATCATTTAAAACTGGTGAAGTTAAATGGAAAACAACTTTATAGTATAATCACTGGATACATATAACAATATAATTACTTTTTTTTTCTTTTTATATTTTTTTCTTTGCCTCGCCTGACTGCACGTCACTGCTGTCATTTAAACATGTTAAGAAGTATTTATGGTGCTTGTACGTTTTTTTTGTTTTTTTCAAATAATATCCACAAAGTTCAGTGACCATGTGTGTTGATCTTTTGTATTGGTTCCAGTTTTCTCTTTCGCCATTAGTAGCTAGGGTTGTTTGGATCACGTCATAGAAGTAAACGCTTTGTCGTTTGCTATTCAAAAACACAATTCATGGTTATTGACCAAATATGACAAATTTGCAGCGATCAGATTTTCAGGTATTTAAAAATATAGTGGAGGCACCCCATGGGCCAAATTCCTTCATAAACTGACGTTTAAGGGCCAAACCGACGACGTCAGCAGGCCGTCATTTGCACACCTCTGCACTAAGCATATTTGCACGAACTATCGTTATCAGATCGGTAAAGTAAAGTTAAAGTACCAATGCCTGGAACACACTAGATGTGTTGAAATGTGTCCTCTGCATTTGACCCATCCCCTTGTTCACCCACTGGGAGGTGAGGAAAGCAGTGGGCTGCAGCGGTGGCCACGCCCGGAAATAATTTTTGATGATTTAACCCTCAATTCCAACCTTTGATGCTGAGTGCCAAGCAGGGAGGTAATGGCTCCCATTTTTATAGTTTTTGGTATGACTCGGCCGGGGTTTGAACTCACAACCTACTGATCTGAGGGCGGACACTCTAACCACTAGGCCACTGAGTAGGTATTGCCAATGCCAGCCTGAATTTTACTCTATTGGAAAGAAAATCTGTGTTATCGTACATCACTAATACGCGCAGTGTGATCCATCAAGACTGTAATTATTCTGCGGCTTCTGTTTTGCGTCTATATTTAGTACACCTGGAAAACAATATGCAAACTGTGAGAGCTTTAATATTAGCCATATCGTCCATTCAGCAATTTCATTTGATTTAATCGCTGCTGGATGACTAATAGAAACAAAATCAATTATTACATTTTGGTGTCTGCTGGCATTTAAAAAAAAAACAAAAACATTTGTGGGTTTTTTTGTTGTTGTAGTTTTTTCCAAATAATAATAAAAAATATGACTGTACACTAGCAGTTAGTGCCCGCACCCTCAACTGTCTAAAAAAGTTGGTTCCATTGTAGATGCACTGCAGGACTGCTTCTTAAACGCCCATAAAATTGCCCCAAAGCTAGTATCTAAACAAGGAAGTGTAGCTCCTCTTTTCTAAATGCAAGTGCTCCTACAGCGGGAATTAAATTTCTGCACTGCAGGTCATTTTTTATTGTCATTAAAACGGTGTTTGTATCCATTTTGAGTTGAGCTGTTAAAAAAAAGCATAATATTCAATAAACATGTCATTGAAGTAAACAACATGTCTAGTCATACTTTTAAAAACTTAAAAATTGTCTATGGTAGGGCTGAGCGATATATCCATATACTCGATAAATCACAGGTTTGTCTCTGTGAAGTGAAGTGAATTATATTTATATAGCGCTTTTCTCTAGTGACTCAAAGCGCTTTACATTGTGAAACCCAATATCTAAGTTACATTTTTAAACCAGTGTGGGTGGCACTCGGAGCAGGTGGGTAAAGTGTCTTGCCCAAGGACACAACAGCAGTGACTAGGATGGCAGAAGCGGGGATTGAACCTGCAACCCTCAAGTTACTGGCACGGTCGCTCTACCAACCGAACTATACTGCCCTATATCTGTGCTATATAGAAAATTACTATGTGGTGATATTCGAGTATACGTTCTCACGCAGTTGTTTTTAGCTGCTGGCATTACACTACATGCATTTCCTACTCTTTTTTGTCTCTCCTTCTCACGGACAACAAGCGTACCTTCCTACATACGTCACATACGTGCGAGTGGTAATACGGGAGAAAGAAGGTGCGAATCTGGTAACAAATGAAGGAAGAATTAATTCCCAAGAAAAACAACAGGGGGTACATCGTCTGGCGGTGGTTTGGCTTCAAGTGGGAAGATGTCGAACAGACAACTGTGATTTGTCGAGTGTGGGGCAAAAGCGTTGCTACAAAAAGTAGCATTACTGCTAAAATGTAGCATCATTTGAAAAGTCACCTGCTAGAGAATGAAGAGTGCTTACTCCACATGTCAACATCTCCATTCTGTGCCACACCATCAAAATGCCCTAGCAACCAATTCCACATCACTACTGTGTGAAAAAAATAGTCAACAATAAAAGGAGATAATGTCCACAGGAACCTACTACATATTGAAGGACATACACTATTTGATTTCCTATTATGCAGCTTATTTTTATTTGAGTTATTGAAATATCTTGTGTGACATCATGCAAAAAAGTGCACTTTATTTGTCTTAAACTATTGTATTGGCTAGAGTTGAGCGGTTTGCGGTCTCATCCGCGGGTCGGGCGGGTGACATGACGAAAAAATAGATTTTAATTAGATTCGGGCGGGTGGCGGTTGAACCATTCGGAAATATTCGATATACATGTTTCAGGGATCGGTATCCTTTGCCATTAAAATAGCCATTTAGGATCCGTGTCACAGAGCGAAGAAGACAATAGGAGGCGCAAATATTGTCTAGAATGACTGCTGGCAGTCACCAAGTTAATAAGTATTAGGGCGTGCTATGATGCCATTGGCTTTGTCACCTTCTACAACATGTACAATCTGCTTGTCAGTCAGGCAACATGTTGTGTGTGGCTTCTGCAGACACACGCACACGACTGCAAGGCATACTGGGTGACACAGAGTACACTAATGGTTGTGATATAAACAATTTTAACACTCTTAGTAATATGCGCCACGCTGTGAAGCCACACCAATTAAGAACGACAAACACATTTCGGGAGAACATCCTCCCAGTAATACAACATAAACGTAACACAACAAATCCCCAGAATCCTTTGCATCCATGACACTTCCTGACTATTTTATACACCCCGCTAGCTGTTGTAATTCAACGAGCGGGTGGCGGGCGGTTGCGGTTCTGATAAAATGTTGGTTCGGGTGGACGGCGGGTGGATGACGACTTTGGTGATACGGTTGCGGATGATATAATGGCTTATCCGCATATCTCTAGTAGTGGGGTTCTGTACAAAAAGTGCACTTTGATTTAGTGTTGTTTTGATATGTCATCTTAGTGACATCATGCACAAAAGTGCACTAATAGCTTGTTTTAAAATGTCTCTGACAATCTTGCACTTTCTGTTTTGGAAATGACATGAATGTTTGTGCCACTGCTTAATAACTGTTTAATAAATACACTTTTGGTCAATTGACTTAGTTGTGATTTCGTTCTCTGCATGAAAGTTTAAAGTAGCATATATTAATGCAGTATGAAGAAGAATGTTTTAATGTAGACACATAGAATCATCATACTGCTGTGATTATATGCATCAAGTGTTTATTCAAGGCTAAGGCAAAATATGGAGATATGTATCGTGTATCGCGATACGGCCTAAAAATATCGAGATATCGCCCAGCCCTAGTCTATGGTACACTTATTCATGATTAAAATTTTTTTTTTATCCAGTTGCGATTAATCGCAATTCATTTCAAGTTAACTCTGAACAAAATGTGGTATTTTATTAAATTAATATTTGAACGATTTGACAGCCCTAGTTAGTATATGGTTTGAATCTATATTTAGTGTTTGCATTGTTTTATTAAATGCTTGTTGCAAAAAAAAAAAAAAAATACCTTGTTCTGGTCATTTCGACTGGTGGGAGTAACAGATATGTGGATACTGACACATGTTACATTTCAAATGGCAGAGAAAGAGAAACATAAGGGTAGATTTTAGAGATTAAAAACCAAAATCAACAGGGTGAAGAAACAGCCCACGCCACTTCTTCGCAGACAGCGCCAAACATGTAAATAACAACTTCCTGTGAGCAAGAAGTGTCACAACTTCCTTTTCTTCTCCTTCTCAGCTTTTATCTGGGCTTGGAGGAATTCCAGTGGGGATTGTGCAAAACTCAACTCGCCGTAATTGGGCGAGCGATTTAGCCCTAAAGAGAAAACCCCCAAAAAATAACAGGAAAAGGAGGCGGAGTTTTAGACCACATGCATATATACTCGCCAGCCATTTCATTAGGAACAGCTGCAGGCTGAAAATGGATCCAAAACAAGAGAAAATGAAGGCAGGCCGAAAGTAATGTTAGTTTAAAAATGGACTTATCGCTGTGGGTGTCGTTCACACTGCATTGAGTTATTGCTACTATTGTTTATTTCCTTTCATTGAGCTCCATGACGGATGACCTTTCAAGTAAATGCGCGACCTAGGGCTTGTTTTGGGTGTCTAAGACCGCTTTTGTCGACACCAGTCAGCCAGTCAACATACCGTATTTTCCAGACTACAGAGCAGAGGTCAACAGGTAGCCCGTAAGGACCAGATGAGTAGCCCGCTGGCCTGTTCTAAAAATAGCTCAAATAGCAGCACTTACCAGTGAGCTGCCTCTATTTTTTAAATATTATTTATTTACTAGCAAGCTGGTCTCGCTTTGCTCGACATTTTTCATTCTAAGAGAGACAAAACTCAAATAGAATTTGAAAATCCAACAACATATTTTAAAGACTTGGTCTTCACTTGTTTAAATAAATTCATAAATCTTTTTACTTTTCTTCTTATAATTTTCAGAAAGACAATTTTTGAGAAAAAATACAACCTTAAAAATGATTTTTTGGATTTTTAAACACATATAACTTTTTACCTTTTAAATTCCTTCCTCTTCTTTCCTGACAATTTAAATCAATGTTCAAGTAAATTTATTTTTTTCATTGTAAAGAATAATAAATACATTTTAATTTATTCTTCATTTTAGCTTCTGTTTTTTCGACAAAGAATAGTGTGAAATATTTCTTCAAACTTACTATGATTAAAATAAATAAAGAAATATTCCGGCATATCTAGAAAATCTTTAGAATCAAATTTAAATCTTATTTCAAAGTCTTTTGAATTTCTTTTAAAATTTTTGTTCTGGAAAATGTAGAAGATATAATGATGTGTCTTTGTTTGAAATATAGCTTGGTCCAATTTGTTATATATTCTAACAAAGTGCAAATTGGATTTTAACCTATTTAAGACATGTCATCAAAATTCTGAAATTAATCTTAATCAGGAAAAATTACTAATGATGTTCCATTAATTCTTTTTTTTATTTTTTCAAAAAGATTCGAATTAGCTAGTTTTTCTTTTCATTTTTTTTCGGTTGAATTTTAAAGAGTCGAAATTGAAGATAAACTAAGTTTCAAAATTTAACTTTCATTTTTTTTGTGTTTTTTCCTCTTTTAAACCATTCAATTAAATGGTTTTTAATCCCTACAAAAAACCTTCCGTAAAAGGAAAAAAAATGTACGACTGAATGACGGACAGGAATACCTATTTATATATATGCATATATATATATATATATATATATATATATATATATATATATATATATATATATATATATATATATATATATATATATATATATATATATACATATATATATATTTATATATATATATATATATATATATATTTATATATATATGTATATATATATATATATATATATATATATATATATATATATATATATATATATACATATATATATATTTATATATATATATATATATATATATATATGGTAAATTGAGCAAATTGGCTATTTCTGGCCATTTATTTGTGTATCAAACTGGTAGCCCTTCGCATTAATCAGTACCCAAGAAGTAGCTCTTGGTTTCAAAAAGGTTGGTGACCCCTGCTATAGAGTATATAAGCCGTACCCACTAAATTTCAGAAGAAAAAAATATCTGCCAGCAACTTGAGGGTTCCACGTTCGATCCCCGCTTCCGCCATCATAGTCACTGCCGTTGTGTCCTTTGGGCAATACACTTTACCCACCTGCTCCCAGTGCCACCCACACTGGTTTAAATGTAGCTTAGATATTGGGTTCCACTGTGTAAAAGTGCTTTGAGTCACTAGAGAAAAGCGCTATATAAATATAATTCACTTAAACAAAATTTATCGTACTAGAACACGTGGAAATATGTATGAACACATTCCTGCAGACATCACACATGGGACGGTTTAGTTGTATTGGAAAACTTAAACGTGCTCAGAGGCCTTGGGGTTAGAGTGTTACGTCGTGGGTTCAAACCCCGGCCAAGTTATACTAAAGACTATAAAAATGGGGCCCAATACCTCCCTGCTTGGCACTCAGCATCAAGGGTTGGAATTGTGGGTTAAATTACCAAAATGTTTCCCGAGAACGGCCACCGCTGCTGCTGCTCGCTCACTGCTCCCCTCGCCTCCCAAGGGGTGGAACAAGAGGATGGGTCAAACGCAGAGGGTAATTTCACCACACCTAGTGTGTGTGTGACTATCATTTGCTAAGAGTAACCAATCCAGACAAGTAAAAACGCTATGGATGACTCGAAGACGGAGCAGCACTTGTACTTCCGGTAGAAAGGACAAAACGGAAGAAAATACTGTAGGTGTTTAACCAGCAGGACCTGCAATGAGAGGACTCGTCTAAAAGACGGCGCCATAGCACAAACAAAAACACCATTTAAGTGTTTTTGTATGTGTCTGCATTAATGAAGAAAAATCCATAAATTAGCCTCACTTTTTTATAAGTAGCAGGGATCAAAGCGCAGGAAAACAGTTGCGGGTTATTGATATTTGAAGTTTTGACATTGCAGTCAGCTTGTTTGCCAGACATTTCTTCACATGCTTGGATTGCGTTCCAGACAGAGAAGATTATGATATTTTGCCACCCACTTCCACAGCTGTGCTTCAAGACGGGTCCCTGTCATTACCCGAAATAGCGAACAATCGCACGGTCCCCACTTCACCGCACGTGTCTCGTGGAAGCAGACGCCCGTTTACGAGCTCCAGTCTGTAATTCTGGTGGCTTTTTACTGACCCACCATTTTATGTGTGTGTGTGTTCAAGTCCCTGGGCTGCCAAATAGTGAGCTTGCGGTCTGGAAATGTTTACTGAGTAATAACGACAACAATAACAATGCTGCTGGGGCGGTATAGCTCGGTTGGTAGAGTGGCCGTACTAGCAACTTGAGGGTTGCAGGTTCGATTCCCGCTTGTGCCATCCTAGTCATTGCCGTTGTGTCCTTGGGCAAGACACTTTACCCACCTGCTCCCAGTGCCACCCACACTGGTTTATATGTAACTTAGATATTGGGTGTCACTATGTAAAGCACCTTGAGTCACTAGAGAAAAGGACTATGTAAATGTAATTCACTTCACTTCACAACGCTGCTGTCCTGGCTGCATCTGAACAGCACCCTGACATCGATGGAAAATAAGTTCGGTAATTTAGTTGTGACACACTTTGATTTATTATTATATTTCCAAAGTGCATTTCAGATACATATATTGAGGCGTTTTGTTTTGTTTTTTTGTGAAATTTTTGGGGAATTATCAAAATTGCACAAAAAGGGACTATTTAAAAATGAAAACATGATTCAATTAAAAAATCAAAATACATTGTTTTGACAGGTACAACCAGGAGGAGGAAAAAAGATATCTTCCATCCATCCATCCATTTTTTTACCGCTTGTCCCTTTTGGGGTCGCGGAGGTGATGGAGCCTATCTCAGCTGCATTCGGGCGGAAGGCGGGTTACACCCTGGAAAAGTCGCCACCTCATCACAGGGCAAAAGATATCTTAATGGTGTAATTTATATATATATATATATATATATATATATATATATATATATATATATATATATATATATATATATATATATATATATATATATATATATATATATATGTATGTATGTATATCCATCCTCACTATTCAGCAATGACAGCCTCAGAAATTAAAACATTTGGGGTATTTTTTTATTTCTTTATCAAATTTGATGTATTCTTAACACAGAAAATGAATAAAAAATATTTGCAAAAAAAACACCCTCTTGTTCATCCTAAATTGGTAACAATTTATTAAATCAGTGATTATAAGTGCTGATTAATGCCTTTTATTGCCGACTGCAAACATCGATCTCATCTGACTGACCCTATTAAATTTGAGTCCCCTGCTGACAAGCGGCCAATCAAAATTTTGGTTTCATCTGACCACAGAACTTTCCTCCAGAAGGTCCTATCTTTGTCCATGTGATGTCAGATTAAACAAAAATGGAGCTGTCTGGCCACAATACCCAGTGATATGTTTGGAGGAGAAAAGGTGAAACCTTTAATCCCAGGAACACAATTCCTACTGTCAAGCATAGTGGTGGTAGTATTGTGCTCTGGGCCTGTTTTGCTGGAACTGGTGCTTTACAGAGAGTAAATGGGACAAAAGTGGAAAAGAAATGGGCTTCCCAAAGTCCTGACTTTAATGTGTGGACAATGCTGAAGAAACAAGTCCATGTCAGAAAACCAACAAGTTTAGCTGAACTGCACCAATTATGTCAAAAAGAGTGGTCACAAATTCAACCGGAAGCTTGTGGATGGCTACCAAAAGCTTCTTATTGCCTTGAAACTTGCCAAGGGACATGTAAACAAATATTAACATTGCTGTATGTATACTTTTGACCCAGTAGATTTGGTCACATTTCCAGTAGAACCATGATAAATTCATAAAAGAACCAAACTTCACGAATGTTTTTTGTGACCAACATGTATGTGCTCCAATCACTCTATAACAAAAATATTGTAGAAATGATTGGAAACTCAAGACAGTCATGACATTATTGTGACGCTTTGCCTGCATCGTGGTGCGTGTTTGCGTTCTCTCGTGGGTGCAGCGGACATGGAACACATCGTGAAGGTAGGAATGATGATTTATTAATAACTACAAAAACAGGCTACGAACAGAAAACACTTGTACAAGGCACTAAAGACAAAACAAACTGAACTAGCATGGGAGCTAGAAAGAACAGAAAGCGCTAGCATGTGAACTAGGGAAACGAACAAACCAATTAGCATGGAAGCTAATCGAGTACAAAAGATAGTTACCACAATGTGGGAATGCGATGTCACCTGTTGCGTGTACAGCAAACTACAGTCCGAGAACGAATGGCAAACAAAGGCGGGCTTAAATAGAAGGGATAATCAACAATCAGGTGTGTGTGAAAAACAAGGCAGGTGACACAAATGGGTAACTATATGGGCGGTATAGCCCGGTTGGTAGAGCGGCCATGCTAGCAACTTGAGGGTTGCGAGTTCGATCCCCGCTTGTACCATCCTAGTCACTGCCGTTGTGTCCTTGGGCAAGACACTTTACCCACCTGCTCCCAGTGCCACCCACACTGGTTTTAAATGTAACTTAGATATTGGGTTTCACAATGTAAAGCGCTTAGAGTCACTTGAGAAAAGCACGATATAAATATAATTCACTTCACTAATTCACCATAGAAACGGAACCAAACAGGAAGTGCCACCGGGAACTAAGGGAGTCACATAACAAGAAGAATTACAAAACAGAACCAAAACCAGAATATGACATGATCCAAGTTGTGGATCATGACAATTATGTTCTTTACAAGTGTATGTAAACTTTTGCCCACGACTGTATGTGTCTCCATACACAGTGCGGAGCCGCTCCTCTAAGTTAACAATAATCACCTCCATTACGGCAAAAAAAGCACACAAAAAAATGCAATTTCGAGTCTCTTAAGTATGCGACCAATATGGACCCCAGCTGAGGAACAGATATTTATCAACAATTCAACAATTTAACCTATGGTTAAAAAAAAAAAAAAAACAAAAAAAAAAAACACGCTGTAATAGTGCAATTGTTGCCAGTTTGAGCTTAATTTGTTTCTTGACCAACAAGTAATTAGTTACACATCACCTGAAAATAGCGTGTTTTCTTCAGAAATGAAAGTTCACCAGAAGCGCAGCATTGTGAGAAAGGCACGTTGAAGTGTGAGGTTTTGTGGCGGGCAGAAAAAACACACCTACTCCACCCTGAAGATGACCCCAGTGGGTGAGATGAGGTTTTAGCATGAATAAAAAAACTACTGTACCTTACAAACTATGAAATGTATGCAGTTTGGGCCCAAAGTACAGCAATTACAGTGATGACATTCAACAATTATGTCATTTTCAAATTGCACAAAAACAAACAAATAACACAAATGGTGTCTTTGTGTTTTTGCATTGGCCTAATTCTCACCCATTAATGCCCCGCTGGTGCGGTCATTGTCTGCACACCACCCTGACTCACTGCCAATTATTGTTTGTCTGGGACTGACAACTGAGTGCCAACAGGCAAGTCTCAGTGTGTGTGTGTGTGTGTGTGTGTGTGTGTGTGTGTGTGCGTGTGTGTGTGTGTGTGTGTGTGTGTGTGTGTGTGTGTGTGTGTGTGTGTGTGTGTGTGTGTGAGAGAGAGAGAATGAACCAGATCTAAGAGGGGACATTATTCAGAATTACCTCTTACATACACTACTGAAATGCTCTCACAAACAACTTAAATGTTTTCCTCTCACACACACTACTGAAAGACTCTTACCATAAGTTGATTTATGTGGACCCCGACTTAAACAAGTTGAAAAACGTATTCGGGTGTTACCATTTAGTGGTCAATTATACGCAATACGTACTGAACTGTGCAATCTACTAATAAAAATTTCAATCAATCAATAAATCAATCAATCAAACAATCAACACACTACTGAAACACTCTTAAACACACTACTGAAACACTCTTATACATACATTCCTATTTCAGAGTGTATGTGAGAGCATTTCGGTAGTGTACACTTCCAAAGACATGCACCTGGGGATAGGTTAATTGGCAACACTAAATTGGCCCTAGTGTGTGAATGTGAGTGTGAATGTTGTCTGTCCATCTGTGTTGGCCCTGCGGTGAGGTGGCGAGCTGTCCAGGGTGTACCCCGCCTTCCGCCCGATTGTAGCCGAGATAGGGTCCAGCAGCCCCCGCTACCCCGAAGGGAATAAACGGTAGAACATGGATGGATGGATGGATGTGAGAGCATTTCAGTAGTGTGTGTGAGAGCATTTCAGTAGTGTGTGCAAGAGCATTTCAGTAGTGTATGTGAGAGCATTTCGGTGGTGTAGGTGGGAGCATTATAGAAGTGTGTGTGAGAGAACAAACATTTCAATTGTGTATGTGAGAGCATTTCAGTAGTGTGTATAAGAGTGTTTCAGTAGTGTGTGTGAGAGAAAAACATTTCAGTTGTTTATGTGAGAGCATTTCAGTTGTGAATGTCAGAGGTAATTCATTTCATACAGATCTTTTGATTTTCTCACTGTTGCCTTATGGCAACAGTGAGAAACCCCGTATGTCATCATATGGAAACCCCATTTCCATATGAGTTGGGAAATTGTGTTAGATGTAAATATAAACGGAATACAATGATTTGCAAATAATTTTCAACCCATATTCAGTTGAATGCACTACAAAGACGAAATATTTGATTTTCAAACTCATAAACTTTATTTTTTTTTTTGCAAATAATAATTAACTTAGAATTTCATGGCTGCAACACTTGCCAAAGTAGTTGAGAAAAGGCATGTTCACCACTGTGTTACATCACCTTTTCTTTTATCAACGCTCAATAAACGTTTGGGAGCTGAGGAAACTAATTGTTGAAGCTTTGAAAGTGGAATTCTTTCCCATTCTTGTTTTATGTAGAGCTTCAGTCATTCAACAGTCCGGGGTCTGTCGTATTTTACGCTTCATTATGCGCCACACATTTTCGATGGGGGACAGGTCTGGACTGCATGTGGGCCAGGAAAGTACACACACTCTTTTTTCATGAAGCCACGCTGTTGTAACACGTGCTGAATGTGGTTTGGCATTGTCTTGCTGAAATAAGCAGGGGCGTCCATGAAAAAGACAGCGCTTTGATGGCAGCATATGTTGTTCCAAAACCTGTACGTACCTTTCAGCATTAATAGTGCCTTCACAGATGTGTTAGTTACCCATGGCTTGGGCACTAATGCACCCCCATACCATTACAGATGCTGGCTTTTGAACTTTGCGTCGATAACAGTCTGGATGGTTCGCTTCCTCTTTAGTCCGGATGACACAATGTCAAATATGTCCAAAACATTTTTAAATGTGGACTCGTCAGACCACAGAACAGTTTTCCACTTTGCATCAGTCCATCTTAGATGATCTCGGGCCCAGAGAAGCCGGCAGCGTTTCTGTATGTTGTTGATAAATGGCTTTCGCTTTGCAAAGTAGAGCTTTAACTTGCACTTACAGATGTAGCAACAAACTGTATTTAGTGACAGTGGTTTTCTGAAGTGTTCATGAGCCCATGTGGTGATATCCTTTAGAGATTGATGTCGCTTTTTGATACAGTGATGTCTGAGGGATCGAAGGTCACGGTCATTCAATGTTGGTTTCCGGCCATGCCGCTTACGTGGAGTGATTTCTCCAGATTCTCTGAACCTTTTGATGATATTATGGACTGTAGATGTTGAAATCCCTAAATTTCTTGCAATTGCACTTTGAGAAACATTGTTCTTAAACTGTTTGACTATTTGCTCAGGCAGTTGTGGACAAAGGGGTGACCCTCGCCACATCCTTTTTTGTGAAATACTGAGCATTTTTGGAAAGCTGTTTTTATACCCAATCATGGCACCCACCTGTTCCCAATTAGCTTGCACACCTGTGGGATGTTCCAAATAAGTGTTTGATGAGCATTCCTCAACTTTATCAGTATTTATTGCCACCTTTCCCAACATCTTTGTCACGTGTTGCTGGCATCAAATTCTGAAGTTAATGATTTTTTGTAAAAAAAAAAAAAAAAAAAAATGTTTATCAGTGTGAACATCAAATATGTTGTCTTTGTAGCATATTCAACTGATTATGGGTTGAAAATGATTTGCAAATCATTGTATTCCGTTTATATTTACATCTAACACAATTTCCCAACTCATATGGAAACAGGGTTTGTAGAAGTATTAACCGTTAGTCTACGGTTTGAACAAAAACAACTTCCTTGTTGTGATTGCTTCTAATATATTATTATCGATTAGTTTCAGACAACTTACATGAAGGAACGTCACATGTTTACGTCGGCTCAATTCAACATGTCTGTCTGTACACTGGGGCGGTTTAGCTCGGTTGGTAGAGTGGCCGTGCCAGCAACTTGAGGGTTGCAGGTTCGATTCCCGCTTCCACCATCCTAGTCACTGCCGTTGTGTCCTTGGGCAAGACACTTTACCCACCTGCTTCCAGTGCCACCCACACTGGTTTGAACGTAACTTAGATATTGGGTTTCACTATGTTAAGCGCTTTGAGTCACCAGAGAAAAAGCGCTATATAAATATAATTCACTTCACTAATGGTTGTGATGTAAACAATTTTAACACTCTTAGTAATATGCGCCACGCTGTGAAGCCACACCAAACAAGATTGACAAACATATTTCGGGAGAACATCCTATCAGTAACACAGCATAAACGCAACACAACAAATACCCAGAATCCTTTGTATCCATGACACACCCTGACTATTTCATACACCCCGCTAGAAGCGGTTTGTACATGTTGTTGAAGGTGTCAAAGGCAAAAGCTTCACAGCACGCCCATATTCTTGTCAACAGGATGAACACCATTGGATTTTGCGAGAACGTCAGCAGCTCCCATTATCTTCATCACTCTGTAAAACGGGTTTAATTAGCTCTGTGAGTGGTAAAGGTGGCCAATCTCTGATGTATTTCAGCGGGTGGGTGGCGGGCGGTTGCGGTTCTGATTAAATATTGGTTCGGGTGGACGGTGGGTGGATGACGGCTTTGGTGATGCGTTTGAGGATGTTATAATTGCCTATCCGCGTATCTCTAATGTACACACACACGTGCACACGCACAAACACACACACACACACACACACATATGTATATGTACATATACACATATATACACACATATACATATATATACAAACGTATGTATAACTAATACTATTATTATTGTGGGGATTACATCTTTTCTGCATCATTCTGCACTGTGCAAGTAAACAAAGTAATTTTCAAATGTGTAATATGAACTAAGATACAGGAAATGGGTTTTGGGGACTTGCTTTCCCCCCAAAAACACAAAGAAGTGATGTGAAAACCAACAAACTCTCACACTCTCTCTCTGCCATGGTTTCCTCAGGAAGTTTGCAAAGCTCCAAGAATGTTTCACCGCAGAGATTTACACGATCGTATGGCTAGGATCAAAAGGTCCTAAATCACATATCCTTGCAAATACGAGATTATGTGAGAACAAAACTGCTACTA
Organism: Nerophis ophidion; assembly: GCF_033978795.1. Lineage (NCBI taxonomy): Eukaryota > Metazoa > Chordata > Actinopteri > Syngnathiformes > Syngnathidae > Nerophis > Nerophis ophidion. The sequence goes on along the minus strand of NC_084633.1, from coordinate 25,673,643 downwards.
TACTTCTCGTATACGCCAATGAGGATCTGTAGCGTATAAACCAGCAAAGCCTGCAAATTCGCCGGATTGGCAAGATTAGGAGTAATCTGACTAAAGCGTCCTGATGAATTCACCATGAAGCCTTTAAGAGATTAGTATACCGACGGAACTGATTTGATTTGATTTTGGGGACATTTAAAAAGAGAATTACATTCCTCGTATAAAAATATTCTTCAATAAAACCAATAATCATGAACCACACGCCTGTCCAGGGTGTACTCCCCCTTCCGCCCGAATGCAGCTAATAGGCACCAGCACCCCCAGCAACCTCAATAAAGGGACAAGTGGTAGAAAATTGGATGGATGGATGTTCATGATAGTGTTAATGACTACTCGCGAGGAATCGCGGATAGACATAATTTGTCATTAACAGTACCCTAGACTGATCATTTTCAATTAGTTTGCTTTAATCACGTTTTAAACAATATGTTTTTTTAAACAGCTCGACACAAAAAAGGACATAGACACGCTTTTAATGACAATATAAAAATACACCTGCAGTGCGCTGGTGTCTTGCCAGATTTTGTATTTTTTTAGTAATGCTGAATTTGTATTCCTGCTGTAGGAGCACTTGCATTTATAGGAGAGGAGCCACACTTCCATGTTTAGACAGCATTTTCACGCATTAATATCACAAAATGGGATTTGTTACGATCATGCTTGGATTGCCAAATACACTATATTGCCAAAAGTATTTGGCCACCCATCCAAATGATGAGAATAAGGTGTCCTAATCACTGGGCCCGTTGTATAAAAATCAAACACTAAGGCATGGAGACTGTTTCTTCAAACATTTGTGAAAGAATGGGCCGCTCTCAGTGATTTCCAGCTTGGAACTGTCGTAGGATGCCACCTGTGCATCAAATCCACTCGTGAAATTTCCTCGCTCCTTGATATTCCAAAGTCAACTTTATTATAAGAAAAGTGAAAAGTTTGGGAACAACAGCAACTCAGCCACCAAGTGTTAGGCCACGTAAACTGACAGAGAGGGGTCAGCGGATGCTGAAGAGCATAGTTCAAAGACTTTCTGCACGGTCAGTTGCTACAGAGCTCCAAACTTCATGTGACGTTCCAAATAGCCCACGTACAGTACGCAGAGAGCTTCATGGAATGGGTTTCCATGGCCGGGCAGCTGCATCTAAGCCATACATCACCAAGTCCTATGCAAAGCGTCGGATACAGTGTTGTAAAGCATGTTTCCACTGGACTCTAGAGCAGTGGAGACGCTTCCTCTGGAGTGATGAATCACGCTACATTTCAGACTGCATTGTGCCAGGTGTGAAATTTGGTGGAGGAGGAATTATGGTGTGCCACGTGTGAAATTTGGCGTTGGAAAAATGATGGTGTGGGTTTGTTTTTCAGGAGTCGGGCTTGGCCCCTTAGTTCCAGTGAAAGGAACTTTGAATGGTCTCCTGTTACTATATTGGCTCCACTATGGACTGGACTCTCACTGTTATGTTGGATCTACTATGGACCGGACTTTCACAATATCATGTTAGACCCGCTCGACATCCGTTGCTTTCGGTCTCCCTGGAGGGAGGAGCGGGAGGTTCGCCCACATATGCGGTCCTCTCCAAGGTTTTCTCATAGTCATTGTAACCGACGTCCCATTGGGGTGAGTTTTTCCTTGCCCTTATGTGGGCTTTGAACCGCGGATGTCGTTGTGATTTGTGCAGCCCTTTGAGACACTTGTTATTTAGGGCTACATAAATAAACATTGATTGATTGATTATTGAATGCTCCAGGATACCCAACCATTTTCGACAATTATGTGGGATTTGCACTTCAAGTTCATATGTGAGTAAAGTCAGGTGGCCAAATACTTTGACAATATAGTGTATGTTTGTTAATGTAATCTGTGATATTGCTACCTGAATAAATGCTTCTGATATTCTGAATATTGCATGTTGTACAAGTGAGTGGTATTCATATTGCTGCAATGTTTTAACCTTCTCTATGTATTAATACATTTTATTAAAGGCCTACTGAAACCCACTACTACCCACCACGCAGCCTGATAGTTTATATATCAATGATGAAATATTAACATTGCAACACATGCCAATACGGCCTTTTTAGTTTACTAAATTGCAATTTTAAATTTCCCGGGAGTTTCTTGTTGAAAACGTCGCGGAATGATGACGTGTAAGCGTGACGTCACGGACTGTTTGGAAATATGAGCGCTGCGCACACACACAGCTAAAAGTCGTCTGCTTGAACCGAATAATTACACAGTATTTTGGACATCTGTGTTGCTGAATATTTTGCAATTTGTTCAATTAATAATGGAGAAGTCAAAGTAGAAAGATGGAGTTGGGAAGCTTTAGCCTTTAGCCACACATACACACGGTGATTCCTTGTTTGAAATTCCCAGAGGTCAAGCTTTACTATGGATCAGAGCGGTCAAGCGAACATGGATCCCGACCAAATGTCAACCGGCAGTTTTCGGTGAGAAAATTGTGGTAAAAAGTCGCCACTTAGCAGAGATCAGCTGAGCTTGTGCCTGTCAGGCTTGTCCCTGACTGTTTTGGTCTATGTCTTAGTTTTTCCTCTGCGTTTGTCTTTAGTTCCTGTCAGCACTCTTATTTTGGTTCTGTTTCCTGTTTGTCTCCCTGAGTGCTGTGTAACCCTCAGCTGTGGCTGATTGGCACCTGGCCACACCTGGGATCAATCAGCCAGCCACTATTTAAGACCTGTTTTCTCCTCCAGTCAGGGCTGGATTATTGTTGTGTCAATGTCATTTTCTACTTGTCATTCCTACTGGTCGTGTGAATGCAACGTAGCGGTAAGCTATATTTGGTAGTTGTTTTGTAGCTTACTGTTTTTTGTTCCCTGCTTCCGATTTGGTTGTTCATAGCCCTTAGTTTGTTATATCCGCCCACGTGAGTGCTTTTTGTTTGTACCCTTTGTTTGTTCTAGTTGTAGTATTTAATTAAATCATGTTTTATCATTCTATGGCTGCCTCCATCTCTGCATCTTGGGGTTCGTCATCAAATAACTGTGACAGTGCCGTCCATACAGCTGCCGTCGACTTCCCCCAGACACTGCGTGTCAACACACCCGTGGACACACCCCTCCAACCATCAGGTGCTATTAAACTCACTAAAACAATAAAAACACAATACAAAGATAAGGGATTTCCCAGAATTATCCTAGTAAATGTGTCTAAAAACATCTGAATCAGTCCCAATGCCATCGCCTTTTTTTTTTAAACTTAATTGTATTTTTTTATTTTTTTTCTAGCCCTTCGCTATCAATATCCTCAAACACAAATCGTTCATCCTCGCTCAAATTAATGGGGAAATTGTCGTTTTCTCGGTCCAAATAGCTCTTTTTGTTGGAGGCTCCCATTAAAAACAATGTGAGGATGTGAGGAGCCCTCACACCGGTGACGTCATCATCTGCGACTTCCGTGGATGTTCTCTACTAAATCCTTTCAGCAAAAATATGGCAATATCGCGAAATAATCAGGTATGACACATAGAATGGACCTGCTAGCCCCGTTTAAATAAGAAAATGTCATTTCAGTAGGCCTTTAAAGTCTGCTAAACATTTAAGTCTCATCTTAAAACTCCCTTTTTAGACGAGTTGATCTGCCGTTTCTTTTCTTTTTCTCCTATGTCCATGGATGAAGTTCTGGCTGTCCAGAGTCGGGACACAGGATGGACCACTCGTCTGGAGTCGGGACCCAGGATGGACCGCTCGCCTGTGTATCGGCTTGGGACATCTTTTCGCTGCTGATCCGCCTGCGCTTGGGATGGTTTCCTGCTGGCTCCGCTTTGGACTGGACTCTCGCGGCTGTGTTGGATCCACTATGGACTGAACTTTTCACAGTATCATGTTAGACACGCTCGACATCCATTAAGTAATTAAGGACTATCAATCAGAGCAGGTTATAAAATAATACACACTTTATTTCAATTTGTCCCAAAAAAAAAAAGATTACATTAAAAACATCTTTGACAAAGCATTATTGTAATGTCAGACTATTATTTTTTTAATGTTGTTACGGTAGTTAGACCGGATGTGAAGCAATTATTGTGAAGGCTGAAGGGTGGGATTGGTTTGAAAAGAGGCCTCTTGACGGTGTGAAAGTCTCCAAAAATAGAGTTACTCTGAACTTCCTGCTTACCAAATTTTCTTTTCGGCTGAGCTTTTATTCTATTTTACAGAAGCAGTTAGCCTAACAATCTACATGTTACATTGTAAATGCCCTTGACTGTAATTTAAGTGTCCTCTCAGTCCTTCTGTCTGCATGCCCCCCAGCCGGCAATTGATCGAAGATAAAGCGATCTTCTTGTCGGGAGAACAATTTGCAATGACTTTGTACACCGGAATTTTCATGAGGTCTCCTTTTCTTTGTGCATTTCTGCTCGCTATTTTCCCGCTTGTGGCTCGAAGTTGTGTCCCATTGTCGTTTAGACTGAAGTCACATTTGAAAAGATCAGATTCCAATCTGATTAGGGACTACCCTCAGTCTGATGCCAAAAGATCAGTTTTGAAGCACTTTGGAGCATTTAGGTCTAGCTCCAGCCTATTTTGCCATATGTCCCGGCAAGAAATCTGCGTTCAAAGAACTGCAACTTATTAGTGATTCAGAGAGCTCAAAAAAAGTCTGCGGGCTATAGAGCGTTTTCTATTTGGGCTCCAGTACTCTGTCAGTAACAGTTCGAGATGCTACCTCAGTAGAAGCATTTAAATCCCATCTTAAAACTCATTTGTATACTCTAGTCTTTAAATAGACCCTTTTTTGGACCGTTTGATCTGCCAATTGTTTCCTTTTCTGCTCTACTCCCCCGTCTCCCTCGTGGAGGGGGTGGGGGGCAAGGGCACAGGTCCGGTGGCCATGGATGTAGTGCTGGCTGTCCAGAGTCGGGACCCGGGGTGGACCGCTCGCCTGTACATCGGTTAAGGACATTTCTGCACTGCTGACCCGTCTCCGCTTGGGACGGTCTCCTGCTGGCCCCACTATGGACTGGACTCTCACTATTATGTTAGATCCACTATGGACTGAACTTTCACACTATTATCTCAGATACACAATGGACTAGACTTTCACTATTATGTTCGATCCACTATGGACTGGACTTTTACTATTATGTTAGATCCACTATGGACTGGACTCTCACTATTATGTTAGATCCACGATGGACTGGATTTTCACACTATTGTGTTAGATCCACTATGGACTGGACTCTCACTATTATGTTGGATCCACTATGGACTGGGTGGACTTTCACACTATTATGTTAGATCCACTATGGACTGGACTCTCACTATTATGATAGATCCACTAAAGACTGGACTCTCGCTATTATTATAGATCCACTATGGACTGGACTCTCACTATTATGATAAATCCACTATGGGCTGGACTCTCACTATAATGTTGGATCCACTATGGACTGGACTCTCACTATTATGTTAGATCCACTATGGACTGGACTCTCAGTATTATGCTAGATCCACTAAGGACTGGACTCCCACTAATATGTTGGATCCACGATGGACTGGACTTTCACACTATTGTGTTGGATCCACTATGGACTGGACTCTCACTATTATGATGAATCCACTATTGGCTGGACTCTCACTATAATGTTAGATCCACTCTGGACTGAACTCTCACTATTATGTTGGATCCACTATGGACTGGACTCTCACTATTATGTTAGATCCACTATGGACTGGACTCTCACTATTATGATAAATCAACTATGGGCTGGACTCTCACTATAATGTGATCGGAAACGCGGATGTCGAGCGGGGCTAAAAACAAAGCAGAAGGCTAATCCCCACAGAACACCACTTCCCTCCATCCTGAAGACGGATTTAAATGGAAAATGCGAGACTACTGGTCTGGGTAAGGAGTCAGTTAAATTAGAACACGTTTTTTCTGCTTTGAGTGTTTCAGAGTTGGACATGTGTTTTACCGAGGTGGCTAACTATGATGCGTGCAGTTTATCAAAGCAACAAACAAACAATTGGAAAATCCCCGTTACTGAGGTGGCTAACCATGATGCGCGCAGTTTATCAAACAATCGGAAAATTCCTGTCGTATCAATTCCTAGATATGGTCGTAACTATACTAAATGCACTGGGCATAATAAACACAACATTATTAATATTGCTACTACGGATAATTTGATCAAAAACTCCCTAAAACAGCCCACTACCTATAATATAGGTTTTTTAAACATAAGATCATTGTCTCCCAAAACGTTGTTAGTTAATGATATTATCAGAGACAACAATCTTAACGTCATCGGTCTCAGCGAAACCTGGCTTAAACCAAACGACTTTTTTGCGCTAAATGAGGCATGTCCTCCTAACTTTACACATGCGCATATTGCCCGTCCGCTTAAAAGGGGTGGGGGGGTCGCACTAATATACAACGAAAACTTTAACCTTAGTCCTAACATAAATAATAAATATAAATCGTTTGAGGTGCTTACTATGAGGTCTGTCACACCGCTGCCTCTACACCTGGCTGTTATCTACCGCCCCCCAGGGCCCTATTCGGACTTTATCAATGAATTCTCAGAGTTTGTTGCTGATCTAGTGACACACGCCGATAATATAATCATAATGGGGGACTTTAATATCCATATGAATACCCCATCGGACCCACCGTGCGTAGCGCTCCAGACTGTAATTGATAGCTGTGGTCTCACACAAATAATAAATGAACCCACGCATCGCAACGGTAATACGATAGACCTAGTGCTTGTCAGGGGTATCACCGTTTCCAAAGTTACGATACTCCCGTATACTAAAGTATTGTCCGATCATTACCTTATAAAATTCGAGGTTCAGACGCATGTTCGTCAAACTAATAATAATAATAACTGCTATAGCAGCCGCAACATTAATACGGCCACAACGACAACTCTTGCTGACCTACTGCCCTCGGTAATGGCACCATTCCCAAAGTATGTGGGCTCTATTGATAACCTCACTAACAACTTTAACGACGCCCTGCGCGAAACCATTGATAACATAGCACCGCTAAAGTTAAAAAAGGCTCCAAAAAAGCGCACCCCGTGGTTTACAGAAGAAACTAGAGCTCAGAAATTATTATGTAGAAAGCTGGAACGCAAATGGCGCATGACTAAACTTGAGGTGCACCATCAAGCATGGAGTGATGGTTTAATAACTTATAAACGCATGCTTACCTTAGCTAGAGCTAAATATTACTCAAATCTCATCCACCGTAATAAAAACGATCCTAAATTTTTGTTTAGTACGGTAGCATCGCTAACCCAACAAGGGACCCCTTCCAGTAGCTCAACCCACTCAGCTGATGACTTTATGCAATTCTTTAGTAAGAAAATTGAAGTCATTAGAAAGGAGATTAAAGACAATGCGTCCCAGCTACAACGGGGTTCTATTAACACTGACACGATTGTATATACGGCGGATACTGCCCTCCAAAATAGTTTCTCTCGTTTTGAGGTAATAACATTAGAGGAATTGTTACAACGTGTAAATGGAATAAAACTAACAACATGTTTACTTGACCCTCTTCCTGGGAAACTGATCAAGGAGCTCTTTGTATTATTAGGTCCATCAGTGCTAAATATTATAAACTTATAACTCTCCTCGGGCACTGTTCCCCTAGCATTCAAAAAAGCGGTTATTCATCCTCTTCTTAAAAGACCTAACCTCGATCCTGACCTCATGGTAAACTACCGACCGGTGTCTCACCTTCCCTTTATTTAAAAAATCTTTGAAAAAATTGTTGCGGAGCAGTTAAATGACCACTTAGCGTCCAACAATCTATGTGAAACCTTTCAATCCGGTTATAGGGCAAATCACTCCACGGAGACAGCCCCCGCAAAAATGACTAATGATCTATTGCTAACGATGGATTCTGATGCGTCATCTATGTTGCTGCTCCTCGATCTTAGCGCTGCTTTCGATACTGTCGATCATAATATTTTATTAGAACGTATCAAAACACGAATTGGTATGTCAGACTTAGTCCTGTCTTGGTTTAACTCTTATCTTACTGATAGGATGCAGTGTGTCTCCCATAACAATGTGACCTCGGACTACGTTAAGGTAACGTGTGGAGTTCCCCAGGGTTCGGCCCTTGGCCCTGCACTCTTCAGCATCTACATGCTGCCGCTAGGTGACATCATACGCAAATACGGTATTAGCTTTCACTGTTATGCTGATGACACCCAACTCTACATGCCCCTAAAGCTGACCAACACGCCGGATTGTAGTCAGCTGGAGGCGTGTCTAAATGAAATTAAACAATGGATGTCCGCTAACTTTTTGCAACTCAACGCCAAAAAAACGGAAATGCTGATTATCGGTCCTGCTAGACACCGACCTCTATTTAATAATACAACTCTAACATTTGACAACCAAACAATTAAACAAGGCGACACGGTAAAGAATCTGGGTATTATCTTCGACCCAACTCTCTCCTTTGAGGCACACATTAAAAGCGTTTCTAAAACGGCCTTCTTTCATCTCCGTAATATCGCTAAAATTCGCTCCATTCTGTCCACTAAAGACGCTGAGATCATTATCCATGCGTTTGTTACGTCACGTCTCGACTACTGTAACGTATTATTTTCGGGTCTCCCCATGTCTAGCATTAAAAGATTACAGTTGGTACAAAATGCGGCAGCTAGACTTTTGACAAGAACAAGAAAGTTTGATCACATTACGCCTGTACTGGCTCACCTGCACTGGCTTCCTGTGCACTTAAGATGTGACTTTAAGGTTTTACTACTTACGTATAAAATACTACACGGTCTAGCTCCATCCTATCTTGCCGATTGTATTGTACCATATGTCCCGGCAAGAAATCTGCGTTCAAAGGACTCTGGCTTGTTAGTGATTCCCAAAGCCCAAAAAAAGTCTGCGGGCTATAGAGCGTTTTCCGTTCGGGCTCCAGTACTCTGGAATGCCCTCCCGGTAACAGTTCGAGATGCCACCTCAGTAGAAGCATTTAAGTCTCCCCTTAAAACTCATTTGTATACTCTAGCCTTTAAATAGACTCCCTTTTTTAGACCAGTTGATCTGCCGTTTCTTTTCTTTTTCTTCTATGTCCCACTCTCCCTTGTGGAGGGGGTCCGGTCCGATCCGGTGGCCATGTACTGCTTGCCTGTGTATCGGCTGGGGACATCTCTGCGCTGCTGATCCGCCTCCGCTTGGGATAGTTTCCTGCTGGCTCCGCTGTGAACGGGACTCTCGCTGCTGTGTTGGATCCATTGTGGATTGAACTTTCACAGTATCAAGTTAGACCCGCTCGACATCCATTGCTTTCCTCCTCTCTAAGGTTCTCATAGTCATCATTGTCACCGACGTCCCACTGGGTCATTATTGTCACCGATGTCCCACTGGGTGTGAGTTTTCCTTGCCCTTATGTGGGCCTACCGAGGATGTCGTGGTGGTTTGTGCAGCCCTTTGAGACACTAGTGATTTAGGGCTATATAAGTAAACATTGATTGATTGATTGATTGATAATGTTAGATCCACTATGGACTGGACTCTCACTATTATGTTAGATCCACTATGGACTGGACTCTCACTATTATGTTAGCGCCTTTATGGACTGGACTCTCACTATTATGTTAGATACACTATGGACTGGACTCTCAGTATTATGCTAGATCCACTAAGGACTGGACTCTCACTATTATGTTAGATCCATTATGGACTGGAGTCTCACTATCATGTTAGATCCACTATTGACTAGACTTTTACACTATTATGTTAGATCCACTATGGACTGGACTCCCACCCTATTATGCTAGATCCACTGTGGACTGGACTTTCACTATCATGTTAGATCCACTATGGACTGGACTTTTACACTATAGTATTAGATCCACTATGGACTGGACTCTCACTATTATGTTAGACCCACCATGGACTGGACTCTCTCCCTATTATGCTAGATCCACTTTGTACTGGACTTTCACTATTATGTTAGATCGACTCTGGACTGGACTTTCACACTATTGTGTTAGATCCACTATGGACTGGACTCTCACTATTATGTTAGATCCACTATGGACTGGACTCTCACTATTATGATAGATCCACTATGGACTGGACACTCACTATTATGTTAGATCCACTATGGACTGGACTCTCACTATTATTATAGATCAACCATGGACTGGACTCTCACTATTATTATAGATACACTATTAACTGGACTCCTACTATTATTTTAGTTCCACTATGGACTGGATTCTCACTATTATGTTAGATCCATTATGGACTGGACTCTCACTATTATGTTAGTTCCACTATGGACTGGACTCTCATTATTATTATAGATCCACCATGGACTGGATTCTCACTATTATGATAGATCCATTATGGACTGGACTCTCACTATTATGTTAGATCCACTATGGACTGGACTCTCACTATTATGATAGATCCATTATGGACTCGACTCTCACTTTTATGTTAGATCCACTATTATGATAGATCCACTATGGACTGGACTCTCACTATTATCATAGATCCACTATGGACTGGACTCTCACTATTATTTTAATCCACTATGGACTGAACATTCACACTATTATGTTGGATCCACTATAGACTGGACTTTCACACCATTATATTAGATCCACTATGGACTTGACTCTCACTATTATGTTAGATCCACTATGGACTGGGCTCCCACTATTATGTTGGATCCACTATAGACTTTCACAATATTATGTCATTCCCACTCGACATCCATTGCATCCGGTCTCCCCTAGAGGAGGGGAGTGACCCACATTTGCGGTCCTCTCCAAGGTTTCTCATAGTCGTTCTCATCGACGTCCCACTGGGTTGTGAGTTTTTCCTTGCCCTTATGTCAGCGCTGATCCGCGGATGTCGTTGTGGCTTTTGAGACACTTGTGATTTAGGGCTACATAAATAAACATTGATGATCGAGCGGGAAAACAGAAAATCAGATCTGAATT